>NW_014577318.1:111020-120646 GCF_000485595.1 Priapulus caudatus | reverse complement strand
AGACCATACGCCCACGACGCCCACGAGCGCGAGAGAGCTGGCGCGGTTACAAGCGAGGCGCGGTATGCTGCGTTAGTTAGCACGGCGGTGCTCGCTCTCTTGTTGGTGTGTGCGTGCGAATGTTGATAACGGGGTGTCGTGACAAATTCCTTCTCCTCCTTCTACGGTCTCGCACTGGAGCACGAACGAACTCATATACGTGGTTTTCGTGACGCGACCAATCGCTACTGTCTTCTGTTTCCATATCGGCGGAGTTGAAGGAACAGGATCAGCAATACGAGAGGAAAAGAGAGAGAGAGAGAGAGAGAAGAGAGAGAGAGAGAGAGGAGAGAGAGAGAGAGAGAGAAAGAAAGAGAGCGAGATGTGAGGAAAGCAGGAAAGAGAAAGCGGGCAAGAGAGAGCCATAGGGAGAGAGAGAGGAGAGAGAGAAAGAGAGAGAGAGATAGAGAAGAGCGGGCGCGCGCAAGAGAGAGAAAGGAGAGAAACGAGAGAGAGACGAGGAACACACACACCACACACACAGAGCAACAGCACACAGGACACACCACACACACACACAACAACACAGCACACAACACAACACACAGGCACACACATACACAGATAGACGAGAGAGAGATAGAAAAGAGATGAGAAAGAAATAGAAAAAAAAGAGAAGGAGAGAGAGAGATGAGGAGAGCAAGGGAGCAGAGACCCAAAAAGTAGAAAGCAAAGGCGAAAAAGAGAGAAATAGAAAGAGAGAGCAAGAGAGAAAACGCAAGAAAGAGAGAGAGAGAGAGAGAAAACGCAAGAGAGAGAGAGAGAGATGAGAAGAGAGAGAAGGTAGAGCAAGCAAGAGAGAGAATAGAGAGAGAGAGAGGCGAGAGAAGAGAGGAAAAGGAGAGCAAGCAAGAGAGAGAGAGGAGGAGAGAGAGGGAGAGAGAGAGCGAGAGGAGACAGAGAGTAGAGAGAGGAGTGGAGAGAGAGAGAAGAGAGAGGAAGCGGAGAGAGTAGAGAGGAAAAAGAGAAAAGCGCGGGAGAAGTGAGAGAGAGAGGAGAAGACAAAGAAAGAAAGAACTAAAAAGAGAGAGAGGGACAGAGAAAGAGAGTATCACAAATACACTTCAGTGACCGCGGATACATCAACTGGATGGCACTCGCACCTGAATGATAGCAGACGACCATGACACGTACGACGCAGTGGGCGGGGGCTTGGGCCACGCGAATCCAGCGTCGGCCACTATATTGGATATCAGCCTTCCTCATCAGGCGGCTCCAGCTCGCAAGGCCCCTTGCAAAAAGGCTATGTAGGTGTACACGTGATGAAAGGATTGGCATCGGTGATCGTGTAGAATCTAATCTGTATGCAAGGGAAGCCCTAAAAGTATACCTTATAGACACGTGTCCCTTTATAGACATTGTATCTTAATAGGACATTTGTGAACCTTATAGAGGCGGTGTCGCTTTATAGACGGTGTCCGCTATATGACAGAGTATATCTTATAGACCCCAAGTGTCCTTATAGACAGGTAATATCTTATAGACAAGTGTCGGCCTTATAGACAGGTATACCTTATAGACTAGGTGTCTTCTTATAGACATCGTGTACCTTCTATAGGCAGGTGTACTTTATAGACCGTGTCCCTTATAGACAGGTGTCCCTTATAGACAGGTATACCTTATAGGACAGGTGTGCGCCCTTATAGCCAGGTATACCTTATAAGACAGAGTATATAGCCTTATAGACAGGTGTCGGCTGTTATAGACTATGTCCATTATATGACTAGGTATCCTTATAGACATAGTATACCTTATAGACAGGTGTAGCCTTATAAACAGGTGTCGCTTATAGAACAGGTGAACGCGTTATAGACCGAGGTGTGCGCCCTTATAGACAGGTGTGCGCCTTATAGACAGGTGTCTCTTATAGACGGGTGTTCTTTAATATACAAGTGTCCCTTATAGACGGTATACCTTATACGACAGGTGTCCATTATAGATAGGTGCATCTTATAGCGCATTGTGTAAGCCTTATAGGAAGGTGTCTCTTATGAGACAGGTGTGCCCCTTGATTAGACAGGTATACCTTATAGAACAGGTGTCCCTTTATAGACAGGTGTCTCTTATAGAGCAGGTGTTTCCTTATATAGCAAGTGTCCCCTTATAGACAGCGGTATACCTTAATAGACCGGTGGTCGCCTTAAATAGATCATGTGTACCTTAGTAGGCAGCGGTGTACGGCTTATAGGACACGGTGTGCTCGCTTAATAGGCAGGTGTACCTTATAGACATGTGGTTCCTTATAAGTGCAGGGTCCCGTTATTGGAGGTACTTTTACTGTCATTCAGTAATTGGCTCAAGTAAAGGAAAAAGTTACGGCGTGTCCTTGTCTACAGAGAGGCATCCGTTCTAAGAGAGGTTTTCGAATGAACACAGTTGTGTGTATTTCTCATGACGTCAGCAGATATGGCGTTGTAGTGTTTAGCAGTCTGCCTGTATTGGCGTCGGGTGTTGGCTAGTCACGTGATACCAGTTGACGTATACTTTCAAAACTTAACAGTAAGGTAACCCTAACTCAACACCTCCACACTAACGCCTCAGCACTAAATAGCCTAATAATATCTAATAGCTATATAATATAGGGGGTGTGATCTACAAACATAATCTATGTGTGGGGGCCAGATATCCATGATGGGCAAAAACTCTAACCCTGCCGCCTAAGCCCTAACCTAATACTCATAATATTAATCCTAATACTAGTGCTGGCCATGTTGCGGTAGCACTCCACGCCGCGGGGATAGAGACGATTTCATTGAAACTATTGTTCATCTATTGTCATAACACATTAGGCGGTGTTGCGCGTAGACCGTGTACGTGCGTGGCTTGCATGTTATATGGTTTTTTTTTAGTTCCGAGTGTGTGCATGTGTATGTATGCGCGCGTGCATGCGCGCGGGTGTGTGTACATGGCTATGTGTGGGCGCGTGTATCTATCTGTCTGCGTGCGTTCCTGTGCGCGGCTTGTGCTTTTTATGTGTTCATGAACTAGTGGCGGATATTTTATATATGCACATATGCGCACCTGAGACAGCTTTTGAATTGTAGAACAACCATGAAATGCGATTTTTGCCAAAGAATAGCCCAAAAGTTAAATTAAATAACGAAAGCGGTTGCGGAAAATATCGGAGGAGGCGAAAGAGAGAAAGAGGTAGAGAGGAGGTCAGGGGCCTACAGCGCCCTCTCTCTTGTCTCATTTTCGGCGCTTCTGTTTTTCATTCCCTTTCATTCTCTCCACACGCACACGACGTGCGCGGCGCGTCGCACGCACACAAGGAAGACGTACCGCCACACAACAGGTTCACACGACGTTATGCACGGCACGCACGACGTTCCACGCAAGTACACGCACGCACACGTCACAGACGCACTACGCTGGCCGCGCACAGTCGCCACCGCCGAAATATCACAATCTATACTGATCGTTCCGCCTTTCTGGCGAGAATCGCAAGCATTCTCGGCTGCTACGTGTGCCGACAGTGCCGATCACTCCGAGTGCACGGACCAGTTCGAACGTGGGCCGAACAGCTCCATGTTGGCGAAGGAATGCGTCATCCCGGACGCACCGCGGCAGGACACACCGCAGCTGCCGTCTGGATCAGAACGCGCTACGACTACATACCGAAGTCGCGAAAGCTGTTCAGCGAAAGTGCCATGCAAGTGGGAGATAAATGGCTGTGAGTCTTATTGTTGTTGTTTTTGTTTGTTGTGTGTTGTTCGTTCTTTCTTCTACTGTCTTCTTATTATATTTCTTGTCTCTTCTATTCTCCTTCTTTTTTTTGTCCTTTCCGTTTTCTTCGTGCTTCGTTTCTCTTCTTCTTCTATGTAGGTTAACTGTGATTTATCAAACTAGTCGAGATGCATTAATAACCATTGCTATTCCACGGGCTCTTGCAGATACCGCGCGCGCTGCTTTGCTACGGACATGGCACATGGATCCGCCTCTACTTCAAAATGAACTGGTGAGATGTGAACCGAGCAGGCAGGTGTAGGGTATGCGACAACGCAGCTATGTAGCACGCGCTAAGGCAAACCACGGCGTGTTCACTGCTGCGATCATACTAGCGCTGTTGCTACTATATATCGGTGTTAGCAGCAATGGCAACTGAATGACACGCTCTGCAGGGCCTGCGTTTCGGGAAACGCGTACACAGTCATCAACGTAGATAGACCATCTACACATTCCTACGATGGCAACCGTCAAATCTAGTCTACGAGAGATGCTGAGAGTGTGGGCGCCTTGGGCTTAAGTGAAAGCATGCAGTAGATGCTTATGCTGTTGTTATGTGAGCAGCAATAACTCGGCCTTTCAGGGCAAAATGGAGGTGAAGCGACGCGCTAGCGAAAAATGTAAGCAATGCCAACTCCGCGCAAAACAACATCATTAACCTCCTGTAGAGTTTTAGAATTTGTAGACGTGTATGTCATATCGTGTTTTTAATTCTAATTCACGTAATGGAAATAATTAACGTTTATATATATCTAAGCTGGAATCTATTAAATTGGACTTTGTAATTAGCATATCATATATCATATATGAGAGGAATGGGCACACGTTACAGTATAATTATCTCCACAATTTAAACCATAATATTTTGACCATTTTAATAATTGGGAGTGCTTTGGCCGTGCGATAGCAGCACATTCCCTATTAACGCTGCGATGCTTCTTAGCAGACGCTTTCTGCAGCTTTTGCTTCGATACGCAAAAACCAATTTCACTTAAAGTAGGTATACTGTGATTATTGTTACGAGATTGTCTTGTTTGAATCAAACGGTCGTAAAATATAAGTGAGTGTGTGCGACATGTGATACTTAATCTGATAAATTATTTTTATGTGCGGAACAGTACAGCGACTGCCTTCGTACACTGTCAGCCATTCTTTCACTCGTACGGCTTCAGTTTAATTCACGTAACTGTAGCTACGATTTAAGTTCAACAGCTTCAGAATTCAAAACGGATTCATTTTATTAAAGTTCAGTCTATATATTCACTTGACAGGCTCTTATCTGTTCCCGCACGCAGCAGTTGTATGTGCTGTACTTTTACACATTGATACGTAGACTGGGTACTAAACACTTGACATCAAAGTAGACGTTGCACATAAATTAACTATATGGTATATAGATATCCATTTATAAATACATACATTGCTGTAACAGCTGTACGTGTAACTACTTTTAACACCTAAGCCCAAGGTGTATTTTTAGACTCGAAGTCTCAGAGGTCGCCATCTCGCGGCAGCTTTCATAACGAAATATTCAAGTTATGTAGTGTAGTTAAGTTAAGTAGCAAGTATGTAGTTAGTTAGCTCTACCTGCGTAGCACCTTTGCTCCCGCTACAGTGAAGATATTGTGGATGTCATATTGTGATGAATAGCATTTGTTCAAATTGTTTGCGATCCTAAAACAGTGATTGTCAAACTCTACCCTGAAAACCTGATGATAACACTTGTAATAAAATACATTACTACATTGTGTAAGCCTGTTGCAAAAAGTAACTAAACCATAATTATAATATATATTATGTGTAAATTATCTCAATCACCATGAGATATGTATTGCTTCTGGTTTTCACATATATTGTTTTGCTTTCAGAATATTTTTTAAGCTGCTGTTTGTTGTAAAGTTAATTGGAAACTGTTACAATGTATGTCATTTATTCATATTTAAACCAATACGTCTGCCAGCTAAACAAATTTGTAAAAAGTTGTGATATACTGTTTGGTAACTACCGCACATCAATTGCATGGCCATATTAACGGCTGACATTGAAATTTACTAACCTCCTGATACAACAGGGTCTTAGGGGTGTTGCTATCCCCCGGGGCGCGGAGGGACAGTACCGCAACGTGGCAGCACTAGTGTTAGGATTAGGGTTAGGGTTAGGGTTAGGGTTAGGGTTTTTGCATCATGATATCTGTCCCCACATCATAGATTAATTTTTGTGGATGACACCCATATATATATAGAGATCCGATATATAGATATTTAGTGTTAGGGTTATGGTTACTGTTAAGTTTTGAAGTATACGTCAACTGTATCACGTGACCGTCCCTCCACGCCCGGGGGATAGCAACACCCGGGTCTTAGTAACAAGACAATATCTGATGTCATATCGGCTAAAAGATCAACAATAACATATCTGCAAAATTAAGTAACACAGACGTTAACAATCCCAAATTATATTAAATTTTGATTAGTGGCCCTTAAAATACAAAAACATTTAGTTCCAAGGGTTCATTCTCATGTCAGTTATCTGAACTTACAATAACCAGTTATTTAAAAGATGGATTATTCTCTTGTAAGTTGTGTACCTTGTAGGTATGTGTAATGTTTACATCCTTAATCTCCAAATTCTTAGAAATATATGATGAGACTTGATAGCAGAACATAACTGCGAGCACTATAAAACACCTTTTATTACCCATTTAAGTGACAACATATTATAACCGTCAGTACAAAATTGACTATATAATAACTTTCACATGCATAATTATAGTCAGTATAGAACATTTAGGCTCTGCCATTGTTTTTCACAATAAATAAGCACCACACACTACGATATAATAATATGATACAATATAATCTGTCACCAAAAAATGAAGTCAAACATATAGTCACATGCAATTAGGTCTCTATTATTGCTATACCCTCAGGCTATCACATGATCAAATGAAGGCTATCATTACAAACACAATACTGTATACCTCATAATACATGCATGCGTTAATTCGTAATTGTGACTACGACCTCATATTCCTGTGAGTGTGAGAATGACTACGCAATCATTGTCGTAACCAAAGAACAAATTCTTCATCACATAATAGTGTGTTAGAGTTCGTCTGTAGACCTTGTGATATGTTGAGATGACAATGCTTTCTTCATGTTGTCCATTATCTTAAGAGGGTCAGGCACGTAATACTTGTATTTTTCATTTGGTCCTACGAGATCCTCTCGAAATACTCCGTCAGATCCAAAGAATAAAATTCTGGGAATGTATCCACCATCAGGTTTAAATTTCTCGTCGTCGGGTTCGTCTTCATCTTGGAGATTTACCATGACAAAGTCTTTGCTTAGCTCCAAAATATCTGTCGAGTCCTTAAACTTCGATTTCAATGATTTGCAAGCTCCACACCAAGATTTGTGTATTATGACCATCAGCGGTTTATTTTCGGTTGCAGACACCTCAAACGCAGCGTCAATATCACCGACCCAGTTTATTTTGTTACCATAGCCATTACTGATATCTTCTTCCACTTCGTCGTTGACCTCCTCATCTTGATAGGAAACGTGAAGAACGGTTAACAAACTTAGAAATACGGCGAACAACTTTACTGATGACATGAAACGCGCCATCTTTACATTACATCACGTGATCTCACGAGTGATTATGATTCGCGAGTATTTGGCGAATCGCGGACGAATCCGATTTTATTTTATTTTATTTATTTATTTTGTTTATTTATTTAGGTAATCATCCTAATAGATACTAAACGAAACATTTTGAAATTTTGACAGACGTGGGCCACTGATTTCCACTTATACTAACGTAGATCGATCAAGAAAACATTCAAGTACGTAGATAAACGGTGTTTCCAAATTCCTTATTCTGTACAAGCTAGACCGTTCATCAGACCCCACCTGTCCTAGAGTACTGTGTGTGCAAGGCTGCAAGGCGCCTGCTATTTCTATTTGTTTTACTACTAGAGTGGCAGCCGTTCTATTCCTCAGGTTGACTGCATGACGTCTGTTACATTTCCACATGGTCACCCTACTATAAGAAAGATATGGACCTGTTAGAAAAAGTGCAAAGGAGGGCAACCAAGCTAGTCCACTCTATACGTAACCTGGAATACGAGAGGAGACTGGAAATCCTAGGTCTATATTAACTGGAACAGAGGAGAGTAAGGGGAGACCTGATCGAAACTTACACAATGCAACAAAGCAAGCAACCAATTTTTCACACCGGCAACCGAAACCACCAGGAGTAATCCCCTAAAACAATTCAAAAATAGATCCAGGCTGCAATTGCGACAGCACTTCTTCAGCCAAAGAGTGGTGAATGCATGGAACGCACTGCCAACATTTGTTGTCGAGGCCAAGACGGTTAACTGCTTTGAAAAACAAACTAGACTTACATAATAGGCCAGGCTTAAACTCAACCCATCTAACCTTAACCTTAACCTAACCTTAACTGTTATGGATCAGCGTCCGACGTGAACATATTGTCACGAAACATGCATATCGATACACCCATACATCAAGATAATAAATATACATTGAAGATTGAAAGATTGAAAACAGTTAATTTATTTGTGCATAAGACATACATAAATACAGAGTACATCGTTATAAAAGTAATAATTACATGTAGAAGTACAATTTTAATCAGTTTAAGCACGGAAGTGGCGAAGGACACTTAAGTCATCTAGTCTGCCACCCCAAATACATACATAACATGATAACATAATAGCTAGATCATAGCCTCATAGGCGTAGCAAACTTATTTTGCCTGGGAAGCAAAGCCATGTACGTGGTGTTGCGTTCTGGGTAAGTGAACGTGGGTTGTCTGTCCCCTTGCACCCCTCCAGCTAGCTATGGCCAGAGCACGTATATCACATAATATATTATACGTGCTCTAGCTGCGATGGCCCTGTAAAACAATACACACGAGGATACACACACACCACACACGCGCACGCACACAGGCACGCACGCACGAACACAAGCGCGCGTGCACGCACGAACACAAGCGCGCGTGCACGCACTCGATCACGCACGTACGAACATGCCACAGTATAAGAAAATGACAAAGACCCTTTTTTATATTAAACTATACGTGAGAATATGTGTTTGATGCTTTAAATATGTAAGTTCAACACGATACAAAGCTTTTGTCACGTAAATATAGTGAGTACAAGAAAATTTGGTGTGGAAACCGAAACATTGGCATACACGCTTTTTTGATTGACCCGTGGTCAGATACTCTTTGTATGTTATATATAGGTTTAATAGAATAACGAGTTAGTTTATTGTAGCTAATTGGCAAGTGTGAACGTAGAAAGTTCATGGAAATTGAAAAACCCATCCATCTCCTGTTCCCTATTTTCCTCCGCCCCCCCCCCCTCCGCCTTTCCCACTTCATCCGTCTCCATGCAACTTCTTTATCATTCTTCGTTCCTCTATCTCTTTTCTTCTTCGCCGCGTGAACGTTCGTGTATGTACTACTGTTATTCCGAGTTCGTGTTAGATCAGTATCAAGAGTGCATAATAGAGATCTATTATCATTATGCATCTCTATTATGCACTCTTGATCAGTATCTGCCCCAATAAATATTATTACGGTGAAATCGTAAAAATAAAAAACAGAAAGCACATAATTAGCAGCAGGTTTATAAATTTTTAACGTTAGTTTTGTCTGAAATTAGTAGGCGGCTGTTGCTCAAGGTTGACGCGCATATCGAGACAATAAGACGGTTAAACGCGTTTCACCACAAGAGAGGGCGCTCGCACCACATCTTGGTAGAGCCATAGATAGAGACTACTGAGGTGTATTATGTATATACAGTAATAACACGTTAATATAAT
>NW_014577318.1:107986-110897 GCF_000485595.1 Priapulus caudatus | reverse complement strand
ACACACGACACACACACACACACACACACACACACACACACACACACACACACACACACACACACACACACACACACGACACACACACACACACACACACACACACACACACACACACACACACACACACACACACACACACACACACACACACACACACACACACACACACACACACACACACACACACTGGGCGCACATACAGACCGTCGCCGTTACATACACGCAGTGCCGTATATGGCATATAGCAACATGGGCTACCTTGGACATATTTAGCATAGACTTTAGTCCTAAGTAGGAGGTTTGAGTACGACGCTTTTTGAGTAGAATTACTGCAGCATTCTGCAAGGTCGAGAGCACGCACTGTGCACATTCTTTGGGTTACTTTTGAGGCAGGAAAGCGTCACAAACACGTTCTGAGATAGGCTCGGTTTTCATGTCTTCGAAAAATAATCGAAAAGTACATATTGAAGAAGCTTTGATTAACAAATTATATGCTGTGCATCACAGTGACAATTTAGATCGCGGTATTGTGGCCACCAATTGCAATATAGGGAATAATTCGCTAGCCTGCTATAAATACCAACCAATGAAAATTGTTTAGGTACGCGCATTGTGTGACGTCAGCGCGACTGAAATGTTATTCGTGGATGTCGCAGTTATAAACGGCTGCGTTGCTACTACGTCTGCCACTCCCACCGCTGAGTTTTCGTCAGTTTATATATAACCAGGCCCCCGTGACTCCTGTCGCAGCGCTGCCTTGGCGTATCGTGAAGATATCTGATCGATTCAGATCATTATTTCTTGTGCTTTGTCTATCTCGACTCGTTGCAAGGTGCAAAAATGAGAGAAATCGTGCACATTCAAGCCGGACAGTGTGGCAACCAGATTGGAGCCAAGGTAGGTTGTTGCAACCTCTTCATTAGTTATTGCATGCCCGTAGCCAGCTTTATATTGGGGGGGGGGTCTCCCCCCTTCCGCACGATGAAGATTTTGCAATTATTACACTAAAATGGAGCGATCTGGTGCATACCTGAGGTAAAATTCTTGCAAATTTTCAAATGAAAAAAACACCTATTCAGTGAAAATGTCTTCGACTATATGGTAAAGTAATTTGCATAAATATGAATAATAGGAATAAAGAATGTAAATGAATTGCTAAGGAGCAAGTAGGCCTACATGAAACACTTCCAGAAAATAACTGCCATCTTCATGCACAGTGTCACTTTTTTGTTGTTGGGGGGTGTGGGGGTGTGGCACAATGATAAAAAAATCGTTGGTAGGGCTAACGAGGGTGCGAAGCCACGATCAGACACGGCGAATTTATTGGTGGGGATATATACCTTCATACCATGATAAAAAAAGCATGCTTAATTTTCATTTGGAGGTTCAGAAGCCCCCCCCCCAAATCTCATCTCTATGCCTCAGGGGGAGGGGGATAAAAGCCTTTGTTTAGACAACTTTCTGCAAATTAAGAAAGACACATCAACACTTAAAATCAATCAAATCACAACATTCATTATTATTCTGTAAAGAAATGTAACCAAGTGAAGTATAGGCATACTCTGGATACTATTACTACTCTAGGCAAAAGTAGGAAAGCAAAAATCACCTGGGTAAGAATGAAGTGCATGAAAGGAGGACTGGATTATCCAATACCTACGGAATTACTTACATTATCTTCCAACTGATTTCACCACAGCATGAGAAGTGGTATATCAACCCCTTTTTTTCTTTTTTTTGCTCGGGTGGGGGAGTCGGGGGGGGCGGTTCGTGCGAACCCCCCCGAACCCCCTGGCTACGGGCCTGGTTATTGTACGCCTATTTTTAGTCAGTTATTATCAGGAGTGAATAATAATATATTATAATAATTAATCTATTATTATTCACTTCTGTTATTATTATATAGGCCCCCTATCGTGGCGAGAAACCACACACACGCACGCACGCATGCAGGCACGCACGCACACACGCACGCACGCACGCACCACGCACGCACGCACGCACGCACGCACGCACGCACGCGCGCGCACACGCACACGCGCACGCGCACGCGCACACACACACACACACACACACACACACACACACACACATATATTATATATATATATATATATATATATTATATCATATCAGTCCCAATCTCCCTCTACTAACTATGATCAGTCGTAGTCGGTTTCTGGCCATGCTGCCGCCACTAGCGCCATGACGTCCAGACAATAACGTTCAGGCAACACGGCAATATAGCAATCCATAGATATAGGGAGAGAAACAAAGACATATTAACGCATAGCAGGCACGTGGATACATCTGCAAATAAGTTCATTAAATCAGCGTGTTTATACGCTCTACCTATGCGCGTAAATATATGATTGCGTGCGTGCATGCGTGCGTGCGTGCGTGCGTGTGTGTGTAATATATATTACTGTCGCATCCTTCGATCGTAGCTCGAAAATGTAGATGCTTATTAATTTACTAGTATATGATAAGAGAAAGATCGCGAATGATACGTACATGGTATATATGCGAATAGTTTCATGGCTGGAGAGCGAGAGGTTGTTAGATAAAATCTGCATATTATAAATGTAGAAAAAAAGTAAAATTACTGCGTCAGCGTTCGATCGCTATCGTCGGTGTCAGTGAAATACTGTACAGTGTTGCAGAATAGTGCCGCATCTCTGCGGAATGTTGCGCGCGCGAGCAACTGATCACACCTGAACTCTTATATGTATGTGTGCGTGCGTGCGTGCATGCGTACGTGAGTGTGTACGCGCGTACGCACGTCCTCTTTATCTCTCTTTCACCTTCTCGCTCTCTCTCCTCCCCCCCTCCTCCGTCTCGTCTCCTCCCTCTCTCTCTCTCTCTCTCTCTCTCTCGTCTTCGTCGTGTCGTTCGGTTGTGTGTGTGT
>NW_014577318.1:97337-107976 GCF_000485595.1 Priapulus caudatus | reverse complement strand
CGTCCTACTTCTTACTCTTCTACTCTCTACGTCTCTCTCCCTTCCCCTTCCCTTCCTTCTCTCTCCCTCCCTCCTCTCTCTCTCTCTCTCTCTCTCGTCTCTCTGTGCGTGTGTGTGTGTGTGTGTGCGTGCGTGCGTGCGTGCGTGCGTGCGTGCGTGCGTGCGTGCGTGCGTGCGTGTGTTTGTGTGTGTTTGTGTGTGTGAGTTGCGCGTGTGCGTGCGCGTGTGCGTGTGCGGGTAGCTGTATGCATGTGCGCGGGTGCGCGTGGCTGTGTGCGTGTTCGCGTGGCTGTGTTATGCAGCATGTTCGGGGAAGCTGCGATCTCTATATAAACCTAGCTGCGTGTTTTCCCGAGAGTATACGCAATACCGGCACTATACATGCAGAAGCCAACTCGGCTATAGCTCGATGCTTGCCCGCTATACCGATCACGATATTGATTGAGCAGCAGCATTTCACCGCGGATCGTGAGCGCACGCGCAGGAGCGGGTTCAGGAATGCTGGAAGGGTGGGTGGGGTCGGTTATAGACGGAGCGGAGAGGGGGTATTTCAGAGAAAGATTGTTGCACTTCTTTAATCGGTTTCAACGGAGTCAAATTTGTTAATGCCGGAAAATTGTTCTGCGGTCACAAGAGAAAGGGGGTTCTGACCTGCTGGAGCCCGCTACCCTAATCCGCCCCGAATACGAGATGGCTATTTGAAAAGGGGGCGAGAGGGTGGTGGTGGTGGTCTTTTCATTACAGTTACAATAAGGAATTATCTTTTGGAGCTGACCAAATGAACAACATACCCATTTTCAAGTTTAGTTTATATTTGCTATATATGATAACAGTTGATATTTAAATAAACAAAATTAATTAACAGGATTTTGAAATCGATATATTATATATATGGAGCATTTTAGCTAGTGTTTCATATACTATTCTGTACATGTTATATAATTTTTTTTACAATACTTTCCATCTTGACATCTTGCAGTTCTGGGAAGTAATATCAGATGAACATGGCATTGACCCAACAGGAAATTACATTGGGGACTCTGACCTTCAGCTTGAAAGGATAAATGTATACTATAATGAAGCACAAGGTATAGATTTATACATTGTATAACTTTACATGATACAACTGAGAAATGAAAAACAGTATTATCTCGCAGGTTGCCACCCGGTTAGTGACCAGTCACTAACAATTTCCAAACTTTGCATAAATATATTATAGGCATCCTTCACTGTATTCACTGTCATATGGACTTTTTTGTTTTAATTAACTAGGAAGAGCTGCTCTGAATTTAGAAATTTCACAATGAACAGAGTGGATATTATTGTATACAGAAAAGCTCAATTTGTAATGGTGTTTGTCATTAAGATATAGAATAAATCTTTTATATATTGGATGCACACTGATTATTGTTAATACCCCGTTTCCGAACCCTAGTGAAAAAACAGCTGTGTTATGTGTTATACTTAATCCTTCTGCCTGTGGTAGGAGGCAAGTATGTGCCTAGAGCGATCCTTGTTGACCTGGAACCAGGAACCATGGACTCTGTGCGTTCTGGACCCTTCGGATCTCTTTTCCGGCCAGACAACTTTGTATTTGGTAAGTCTTCTGTAATTGTTCGCACTTTTTTATTCTCGTCAAGTTTGACTTCAAATTGTGATGTTCTTATTCATAGTAACTGGAAATGGCGGCAAAGGATGATGTCCTTTATCCTATGCTTTATTTACTAACGCAAGGTCAAAGTGGAGCGGGAAACAACTGGGCCAAAGGTCACTACACTGAAGGTGCAGAGTTAGTCGATGCTGTGCTGGATGTGATCCGGAAGGAGGCAGAGGGCTGTGACTGTCTGCAAGGGTTCCAGATGACGCACTCTCTCGGTGGAGGAACGGGCTCCGGCATGGGAACTCTCCTTATCTCCAAGATCAGAGAGGAGTATCCCGACAGAATCATGAACACATTCTCTGTTGTCCCCTCACCAAAGGTAAGCGACTAGGTAAAAGTAAAGTAAAGGTAAAAGTAGGTGGTGTTGCTACATCACTATTCCGTCCTATAATCTATGATAATATATCTATATCTAATATGTCAATGAATGAAATGGTGATGTTTCAGCAGGAGCAGACGATTGTATTCTCTCTACAGTTCACACTCACAACGACCAGCATTTGCAAATATGCAACAAATCACGAACGAAATAACACAACCCATTCTGCTAATATCATTAACTATGAATTAAATAATTAATTTGTTTTCAATTCATAAACAAAACTCATGCAAACGATAAAGTTTGAGGAATCCAATCTCCCCATTCTAGGTATCCGACACGGTTGTGGAGCCGTACAATGCTACCCTGTCCGTACACCAGCTCGTCGAAAACACGGACGAGACGTTCTGCATCGACAATGAAGCGCTCTACGATATCTGCTTCCGCACGCTCAAGCTGACGACGCCCACCTACGGCGACCTCAACCACCTCGTCTCCGTCACCATGTCCGGCGTCACCACCTGCCTGCGATTCCCGGGACAGCTGAACGCCGACCTTCGCAAACTCGCCGTCAACATGGTGCCCTTCCCCCGCCTGCACTTCTTCATGCCCGGGTTCGCGCCACTGACCAGCCGAGGCAGCCAGCAGTACAGAGCGCTGTCCGTTCCCGAGCTCACCCAGCAGATGTTCGACGCGAAGAACATGATGGCCGCCTGCGATCCGCGCCACGGCCGCTACCTGACGGTCGCGGCGATCTTCCGCGGACGCATGTCGATGAAGGAGGTCGACGAGCAGATGCTGAACGTGCAGAACAAGAACAGCAGCTACTTCGTTGAGTGGATCCCGAACAACGTGAAGACCGCCGTCTGCGATATTCCGCCGCGCGGACTCAAGATGGCCGCCACCTTCATCGGCAACTCCACCGCCATCCAGGAGCTATTCAAGCGCATCTCTGAGCAGTTCACCGGTACGTCGAGCGAAATGTGAATTTAGTATATATTAGAATTTTAGTATTAGAATATAGTAAATGAATTTAGTATGTATTAGAATTTTAGTATTAGAATATAGTAAATGAATTTAGTATGTATTAGAATTTTAGTATTAGAATAAATGAAATAAATGAATTTGTCTTCGCGGAAATGTTTAAAGTGTGAACACGTCGATATCTCGTTTTAGCGATTACCATCCGTCAGGGTATCTAGCTAGTTTTTGTTTGTTGATTAGCGTTGTAGCAGTAAACTGTATTTTGTGTTGACCACAGCAGCGAGTTTGTTCTCTCTGTGATCAGCGTTTACCGTTTTCTCATTGTGTTTTTTGTCTCGTTTTGCACAGCCATGTTCCGCCGCAAGGCTTTCCTCCACTGGTACACCGGCGAGGGCATGGATGAGATGGAGTTCACCGAGGCAGAGTCTAACATGAACGACCTCGTGTCTGAATATCAGCAGTATCAGGACGCGTCGGCCGAGGATGAAGAAGGAGAGTTTGAAGAAGACGAGGATAGAGTGTCGGAACCGGAGGCAGAATAGTAGGAATGCTGTTGTGCTAAACATACTTCATAGCTGCAGCTCCCTTGCAAAAACTCCCTATTTTAATATTGCACGAAGAAACTAGTTGGTTCATTATTATATAAGGGATAAGAGTTGTAGCCTTCTACTGCCGATAGTGTGTGGGGAAACAGCAGACTATACTGTATGTAAATCGATACCAGGGATAAATTAATGTTTACTTAAAGCACTTGTGCATTGCTGAAATGTTTTACGATACCGTTGTATTGATGAGATAGTCATGGCTTTAAGATGGTCGTGTCTTCTTTCTACAGTTTTGTGTCTGTAGCTCACGCCTCAAGAAATGTATGTAGACAAAACTGCACTCTCTAGTAGCAGCATTATGGTGCCTAAATGCTACTTAAGCAATGACAGTGTTCTTGTATTCTGTCAGAGATTATTATTAATGTTTCGTTTTTGTGAAATTTCTGTGATATCACATTAGAAACCCATCTTTGTTTTATGCTCCTATCATGGGTTTAGTAAAAAAACAAGAAAAACCGCATAAGCAAAGCTGTAATGCCAATTGTATAATTTATATATAATGCCAGGGTTGTCACTGATAAACAAAATTCTCTTTTTGTCATTCAAGTAAAAATATAATTGATTGGAAAATAAAAAGACAGACTACAAGTTAATGATTTGAGACTTTCTGTGATATACATGGCTTACGGTGTGTCATTTGTACACAAGATCCGAACAGTCTAGAATGAACCTTAAAAATACACATGCACGCACGCACGTACACATGCACGCACGCACGCACGCAGGCACGAATACACGCACGCACGCACGCCCGCATACACGCACGCATTATTAAACTTTCTATATTCGGTAAATATATCGGTAAAACGATTATCTTAGTATTGATTTCTTTACGCAGTTATACATGCAATTATGTATAGATCGATACACACTCGTTTGCATTTTAAATTTAAAACAGAATCCACTTTTGCGGCTTCCCTGAATTTGCGAACAAAAACTCGCCGCATAACATATCCCGTCCGTTAATAGTTAGTTATCGTACATCAGAGTCAGGGAGCCGGTCAGTGTTAATTCTCACTACTCTACAGTTACGACCTCAGCTAGGGCTACTGCAACAGTCGTCAATCGATGACTGTAAACGTAAACAGAGCTGCCGATTATCATGAGTTTTAGCCGCCGCTGCTACTACTGCTCATAGGGTCTATGTCCCCCATGGTACTGCCGGAACGTACCCTGGGTACGGTCCGCTATACCGGAACGTTACCTGGTAACCAGTGGCGCCCGCAGATAGAAGCACTGGAAGCACAGTGCTTCCAGTAAATTTTGGGTTAAGCAATTTTGTTCCTACATTTTGTTCCAAAATCTCTCTCGCAAGACTCACCAGATTGCATCTCCAGACGTCTACCATTCAAACATTTTCAGGGAGGGGCATGCACCCAGACCCCCTAGCATGCAGCGGGCCTACGACGCTTGCTTTTTATTATCACTGAGGATTTTATCCTTCTGTGCTTCTACTTTCTTAAGACCTGTGGGCGCCAGTGCTGGTAACTATCTGATATGGTTAGGGTTAGGGTTAGGGAGTAGGCGTAGGCGACTCCCTAGACTCGTTAGTGGAGTAGGCGAGGTACGGTCCGACATATTAGATAGTACCAGGGTACGTTCCGGTATACCGGACTGTACCCAAGGTACGTTCCGGCAGTACCCCGGGGGACATAGACCCTCTCAGCGCTACTACTACATACACACGGCCGCTGTACCACTTTCACGTCGTGCCAGTGTGCAAACAGCAATATATGCATACACGTTTACGATTTCCTGTAATCATACGCAGCCAGTGCACATCATTCACGTCTAAGGTCTAAGTCTGCTCCATTGATAAAACACAAAACGACATTCATCTCCGAAAAACTGTCAATTCAGCAAAACAAAAAGAGAGAGAGAGAGAGAGAGAGAGAGAGAGAGAGGGAGCGCGGGTGGCACACGCACATGTCAATACCGCTATAGCGGGACTACATACCGCCGGGACTACATACCGCTACAGCGGGGAGCGGGGAGGACGCACGCACGCACGCACGCACGCACGCAGCTCGGCTGCTGCTGTGTGTGGAATCTCTAGCGGTCTCAACGAGGGGCAATCTCCACAGCACGACACCGACGGCGGCATGAATGAACGCGGCGGACAACGCTCCCGCGCATTAGAGACGCGCTAACAGCCATTTTGTAAGCCGTTAATTCGCGTTAACGATACGGTACGGCACAACGCTGCCGCGGCTACCGCGTACAGACAGACAGACAGACAGACAGACAGACAGACAGACCGCGCGTGCGCACACGAATATCATCGCCACTAGCTGATCATTACACCTGGGAGTGTTACCTGCGTTTGAGCCACCGCCCGAAACCAACAGGTAGAAATTTATCTGCTGTTCGACGGCACACTGTGTGAACAGGTGCTCGTGGCATTCGGCAAAAACAATTGATCGAGTTGTCTCTCGCTTCCCGCATGTTAACGGGAACAAAGCTGCGCGGTGTTTAATTCCATTTTTTATTGTTGTTTTTTTCTTTCCGATTTTCCTTATTTTTGTGGCACTGTGCAGCAGCAGACACTAGCACGTTCTCCGAGTCCTAATTGCTGTAACGATATCCGCTGTAGAAGTGGTGTGAATGAACTAATTATGGTTTTAAGTAAAATGACATAGGTAGGAATACCGTCGCATCTAAACTACGACTTTTAAAGCACTAGTAACGCAACAGACTGATAATCAGCCTTACCGTTTCCTGTAGAGTAATAGCCCTAGTAAGTTCCTGTTAGTTCATCTACCTATGATCGCTGTCTACTAGTACTGAACTGAACATTTAGTACAGCAGCAGTAGCAGTAGTAGAAGTAACAATGGCAGCAGTAGTAGCAACAGCAGCAGCAGCAGCAGAAGCAGCAGCAGTAGTAGCAACAGCAGTAGCAGTAGCAGCAGCAGCAGTCGCAGCAGCAGTAGCAGCAGCGGCGGCAGCAGCAGCAGTCGCAGCAGCAGCAGCAGTAGCAGCAGCATCAGTAGCAGCAGCAGCAGCATCAGTAGCAGCGGCGGCAGCATCAGCAGTAGTAGCAGCAGCGGCGGCAGCAGCAGCAGTCGCAGCAGCAGTAGCAGCAGCAGCAGCGAGCAGCAGCCAGCAGCAGCAGGCAGCAGCAGCAGGCAGCAGCCAGCAGTAGCAGCGTGGTAGGTAGAACTAGAAGGCAGCAGCCGCAGCAGCAGCAGCAGCAGCAACATCACTAGCAGCAGCAGTAGCAGAAGTAGTAGCAGCAATCAAACAAAAAGTTACTGTCACGCTTGTATAGTGTAAACCAAAACTATTGTTCGAACGTGTGTAGTAACACTGTTAAATGTACGTGTGTGCGTCAACGGGCATGCTGCTTAATACGTCATCGTAAAGTCATTAATCAATGGTAAAAACTGGGTTAATTTAAAAAAAATCAAAATATTTTATTATCTATAATGATAACAATGACAACCTTTCCAACACGTCAAAAAATACACCATTGATGTTTTCGCATTCACACATTATTATAGTTCTACACTGAAAAAACACGTTTTCATGCGATTCTTCATACCGTCCCCTCGCATTTAAATTTTTATATAGAAATCCATTCCAAGTGTTCCCATTACAGGAGATTTGATGCTTCATATATCATATATTATTTTTTTTGTCGTATGCCCACTGGGCAGGTATGAAGAGATTCACAGTTTTCACTGGCAGGTGCCAACGCGTGCAGGCTCTCTCATATATTATATTATAATATTCATGCTTACATAAAGCTTGCTCCCAGTAATAACGATCATTAATAATAATAATCATAATAACCTATCATATACCAGAGTATATATATATATATATAATATATATATACATATAAACACATGTAAACAAGAAAGGTAACCACTGTGAAAAAGGGGCATGCACCTTTAACGGCACCACTTCAAGCATAGAAACAACATAGATAGATAGGCCATATAGATATATAGATATGGATGATATCAAGCCTTCTTTATACGCTCTTGATGATATATAGATAGTCTATCTATATTATTCCTATGCTATCAAATATCATATAACTCACTGTAACTAGACAGAGGGCACTCACGGAGAGTGCATACCTCCGCCAGCATGTAACATGTATGTGCTACGAGCTGGCTCGCCGCTCGTCTGCTGGCTGCTGCTGACTGACTCGCGCCTGCTGCTGGACTCGCCGCTCGCTGTGGCGGCTGCTGACTTGCCGCTCGCTGGTGGTTGCTGCTGACTCACTTGCCTGCTGCTGACTCGCCGCTCGCTGACTCGACGCGGCTATCGATCGCGCGCGCGCGGACTGGACACACACACACACACACACACACACACACACACACACACAACACGAGACCGATTACATTACCTCCGCTCCACTCCGTGGCAGAGGTAATTATACCTGTAACCCCCTCACACACGGATCTTCCACGGGAAGCCAACTGCGTATGTGGTAAGCAGTCAGAACTATGATTTCTCCGTGAGAAACTCTGTCACCATTTGATTGAACTACGTCGTGTGCGTACTTGAAATGTAGATTGTGCTTACCGTCCGGTAGGAGGACGAGTCTGCAACAACGCACAAAATAAAAGAACAATATAGTAACCAAAAATACGCTTCAAGCCTTCAACCTTCTTGTTACCAGTACAAAGATGGAACTTCAAAAAAGATATTGAGAATCGCGCGGCGGCCATTTTTAAATTTTCCATTGTTACAGCAGTTACGGAAAAAAATTCATCTTGCCACTATATCGAAAATCATTTAGTATACCCTTAACTTCATTCACTGCCAATTTTTGTGCTTTTCCCCACAAAACCTCCAATTCGTCTAAATATTGACACATATCTGCCCCACTACAGTGTTATATTTATAGCAGAGAGCTAACCATATTCCATATTTGCATGATGACCTTTCCCCCTGACATGATCCTTATTAGGTGAAGGCAGGACTTGTGTGGATCGTCGCTACCATCTTCAGCTGCTTACTTTATGCAACAGAGCTGTGCGTATATGGTTGTGTGTGTGTGTGTGTGTGTGTGTGTGTGTGCGTGCGGTGCGTGTGCGTGCGGGTGTGTGTGCGTGTGCGTGTGCGTGTGTGTGTGTGTGTGTGTGTGTTTTGTTTGTGTGTATGTGGCGCGTGTGCGTGTGCGTGTGCGCGTGCGCGTGGTGTGTGTGTGCGTGCGCTGCGTGTGCGTGTGTGTGTGTTTGCGGTGTGTGGTGTGTGTGGCGTGTGCGCGTGCGTGTGTGTGTGTGCTGTGCGGGCGCGTGCGCGTGTGTGTTGTGTGTGTGCGCGCGTACTGGCAACCAAGCAACATATCAGCAACAGTACATAATAGAGATTCTTATTATGTACTCTTGATATCATCACAGGCAATCCCTTGGATCGCCAGGAGCCTCGATTTGTACGTTATGTTTGTAACCTCGATCAATTAGCGACAGCTGCGGCCAAATTCATCAACGTGCGCACACAACACACACACATACTACACACACACACACGCACCACACACATACATACACACACACATACATACACACACACACACACGCACACACACCCACGCACGCACGCACACACACACGCACACACACACACATACACACACACCCACATACATACACACACACACACACACGCACGCACGCACACACATGCAACACACACACACACACATACATACACACACACACACACACACACACACACACACAAACACACACCACACAACACACACACGCACGCACGACACACACGCACGCACGCACGCACGCACGCACGCGCACGCACGCCGCACGCACACACACACACACACACACACACACCACACACACCGGGTAGTACAACATGGTACACAGCCACGGGTGATATTGAACGGCCCTCGCTACCTAGGAGACGAAACAGATGACAACACAAGCGCGCCTTGCCACCACAAATGCGTCAGTTACACACTACGCCTCCCACGCCACGTTTCTTCCATAGTGCCATACGTAAGGGCTGACGTTTCAGTACACGCACGCATGCGATGGCTATATATTGATCCAGTGGCCAGACAGTATCAGCCGAGGCGACTCTGTGTTTAAGGAATTAAGCTACTACACCCCGGTTTATATATTTAGTATTGACATTATTCAGAACCCGTAACGTGTGCAGTACACAAAGCATTAGATCGCAATTTCACGTTGGGTGATGCAGAAACAGTTGGAAAGACAAACATTCCGAGATGACATAATCATTTCAGCACGCATTCAGTAGTCAGTCTGGCAGAAGTGTAGTTCAGACTGTAAAATCAATACTTGAAATTTCTGAGAAATTTAGAATCTTTCGAATATTGAAACCTTTAGAATTTTTTTTAGTATTTTATAATTTTTTTTATCACTGCAGTGCACACTATATACAACAAGAAAGGGTGACCAGTGTATGTACAATGGATCGGCTGGCAGGTTTGAACCGATAAAAGGTGAGAAAAACCCAGCGATAAAGGGTCTATACATGGATACAGGGAATTGCAATACAAAGCACATGAAAGCGGATGAATAAAATGTGCCGAGGTCTACGCACCGCACATATAAATGCACTCAAGAGCTAGGAGTGGCTGGGGGTGTACTCGCGTAAACATTGGAGTGTTGCGAGCAGCTAAATGAGGGAGAGAATGAGGTAGTAAGGGAGCGAGGCGGAGAAAGGGGCATAGAGAGAGAGGGGCAGAGAGAAAGAAAGAGAGGGAGGGGCAGAGAGATGGGGGAGGAGGGGGAGAGACGATGAGAGAGAGAGAGAGAGAGAAGGGAGAGAAAGAGAAAGAGGAGACGAGAAGAGAGAGGAGAGAGAGAGAGAGAGAGAGACGCGAGGAGAGAGAGAGAGAGAGGAGGAGAGAGAGAGGAGAGAGAGAGAGAGAGAGAGAGAGGAGAGAGAGAGAGAGAGAGAGAGAACTACAGATATGAACTTTGACCTATTATAAGGCAAAAGAGACTTGTTAAATGTTAAATGTATTACCATGGAGTGATCACCCAAAGCTGTGGGCATGTACCGAGATACAAAATAGATAAAGAGCACTTGGACAAAGAAAAAATCGCTACGAACGAAAC
>NW_014577318.1:87290-97312 GCF_000485595.1 Priapulus caudatus | reverse complement strand
CAGACAGCAGCGAGCAGCAGCAGCAGCAGCCAGCAGCAGCAGCAGCAGTAGCAGAGTGGTAGTAGAACAGAAGCAGCAGCCGCAGCAGCAGCAGCAGCAGCAACATCACTAGCAGCAGCATAGCAGAAGTAGTAGCAGCAATCAAACAAAAAGTTACTGTCACGCTTGTATAGTGTAAACCAAAACTATTGTTCGAACGTGTGTAGTAACATGTTAACATGTACGTGTGTGCGTCAACGGGCATGCTGCTTAATACGTCATCGTAAAGTCATTAATCAATGGTAAAAACTGGGTTAATTTAAAAAAAATCAAATATTTTATTATCTATAAGATAACAATGACAACCTTTCCAACACGTCAAAAAATACACCATTGATGTTTTCTTATTCACACATTATTATAGTTCTACACCTGAAAAAACACGTTTTCATGCGATTCTTCATACCGTCACCCTCGCATTTAAATTTTTATATAGAAACCCATTCCAAGTGTTCCCATTACAGGAGATTTGATGCTTCATATATCATATATTATTTCTTTTTGTCGTATGCCACTGCGGCAGGTATGAAAGATTCACAGTTTTCACTGGCAGGTGCCAACGCGTGCAGGCTCTCATATATTATATTATAATATTCATGCTTTACATAAAGCTTGCTCCCAGTAATAACGATCATATAATAATAATAATCATAATAACCTATCATATACCAGAGTATATATATATATATATATAATATATATATACATATAAACACATGTAAACAAGAAAGGTAACCACTCGTGAAAAAGGGCATGCACCTTTAACGGCACACTATCAAGCATAGAAACAACATAGATAGATAGGCCATATAGATATATAGATATGGATGAATACAAGCCTTCTTTATACGCTCTTGATGATATATAGATAGTCTATCTATATTATTCCTATGCTATCAATATCATATAACTCAGCTTAACTAGACAGAGGGCACTCACGGAGAGTGCATACCTCCGCCAGCATGTAACATGTATGTCTACGAGCTGGCTCGCCGCTCGCTGCTGGCTGCTGCTGACTGACTCGCCTCCTGCTGCACTCGCCGCCTCGCTGGTGCGGCTGCTGACTTGCCGCTCGCTGGTGGTTGCTGCTGACTCACTTGCCCGCTGCCTGACTCGCCGCTCGCTGACTCGACGCGCTATCGATCGCGCCGCGCGGACTGGACCACACACACACAACACACACATCACACACACACACACACACACACGAACCGATTACATTACCTCCGCTCCACTCCTGTGAGAGGTAATAACCTGTAACCCCCTCACACACGGACTCTCCACGGGAAGCCAACTGCGTATGTTGGTAAGCAGTCAGAACTATGATTTCTCCGTGAGAAACTCTGTCACCATTTTGATTGAACTCGGTGTGCGTACTTGAAATGTAGATTGTGCTTACCGTCGCGCAGGGGACGAGTCTGCAACAACGCACAAAAATAAAGAACAATATAGTAACCAAAATACGCTTCAAGCCTTCAACCTTCTTGTTACCAGTACAAAGATGGAACTTCAAAAAAAGATATTGAAGAATCGCGCGCGGCCATTTTAAATTTTCCATTGTTACAGCAGTTACGGAAAAAATTCATCTTGCCACTAGTATCGAAAATCATTTAGTATACCCTTAACTTCATTCACGCCAATTTTTGGTGCTTTTCCCACAAAACCTCCAATTCGTCTAAATATTGACACATATCTGCCCCACTACAGTGTTATATTTATAGCAGAGAGCTAACCATATTCCATATTTGCATGATGACCTTTCCCCTGAACATGATCCTTATTAGGTGAAGGCAGGACTTGTGTGGATCGTCGCTACCATCTTCAGCTGCTTTACTTTATGCCAACAGAGGCTGTGCGTATATGTGGTGTGGTGTGTGTGTGTGTGTGTGTCGTGTGCGTGCGTGCGTCGCGTGCGCGGTGTGTGCGTGTGCTGTGCTCGTGTGTGTGTGTGGTGTGTGTTTGTTTGTGTGTATGTGCGCGCGTGTGCGGTGCGTGTGCGCGTGCGCGGTGTGTGTGTGGCGTGCGCCGTGCGTGTGTGCGTGGTGTGTGCGCGTGTGTGTGTGTGTGTGCGTGTGCGCGTGCGTGTGTGTGTGTGCGTGCGCGCTGCGCGTTGTTTGTGTGTGTGCGCGCGCTACTGGGCAACCACAGCAACAATCAGCACAGACATAATAGAGATTCTCTATATGTACTCTTGATATCATCACAGGCAATCCTTGGATCGCAGGAGCCTCGAATGTACGTTATGTTGTAACCTCGATCAATTAGCGAGCAGCTGCGGCCAAATTCATCAACGTGCGACACACACACACACACACATACATACACACACACACACGCACACACACACATACATACACACACACATACATACACACACACACACACGCACACACACCCACGCACGCACGCACACACACACGCACACACACACACTATACACACACACACATACATACACACACACACACACACGCACGCACGCACACACATGCACACACACACACACCACACATACATACACACACACACACACACACACACACACACACAAACACACACACACACACACACACGCACGCACGACACACACGCACGCACGCACGCACGCACGCACGCGCAGCCGCACGCACGCACACACACACACACATCACACACACACACACACACCTACGTATACAACATGGTACACAGCACCCGTGGTTGATATTAACGGCCCCTCGCTACCTAGGGGACGAAACTGATGACAACACAAGCGCGCCTTGCCACCAACAAATGCGTCCGTCAGTACACACTACGGCTCCCACGCCACGTTTCTTCCATAGTGCCATACGTAAGGGCTGACGTTTCAGTACACGCACGCATGCGCGATGGCTAATATTGATCCAGTGCCAGACAGTATCAGCCGCAGGCGACTCTGTGTTTAAGGAAATTAAGCTACTACACCCGGTTTATATATTTAGTATTGACATTATTCAGAACCCGTGTAACGTGTGCAGTACACAAGCAGATTAAGCGCATTTTCACGTTGCTTGGGTGATGCAGAAACAGTGGAAAGACAAACATTCCGAGATGACATAATCATTTCAGCACCGCATTTCAGTAGTCAGTCTGGCAGAAGTGTAGTTCAGACTGTAAAATCAATACTTGAAATTTCTGAGAAATTGGAAAATCTTTCGAATATTGAAACCTTTAGAATTTTTTTAGTATATTTTATAAATTTTCTTTTATCACTGCAGTGCACACTATATACAACAAGGAAAGTGGACCAGTGTAGTACAATGGATCGGCTGGCAGGTTTGAACCGTATAAAAGGTTGAGAAAAACCCAGCATAAAGGTCTATACATGGATACAGGGAATTGCAATACAAAAGCACATGAAGCGGCATGAATATACATGTGCCGAGGTCTACGCCACCGCACTATAAATGCACTCAAAAGCTAGGAGTGGCTGGGGGTGTACTCGCGTAAACATTGCGAGTGTTGCGAGCAGCTAAATGAGGGAGAGAGAATGAGTAGTAAGGGAGCGAGGCGGAGAAAGGGCATAGAGAGAGAGGGTCAGAGAGAAAGAGAGAGAGGAATGACAGAGAGAGAGGGGGAAGGAGGGAGACGAGTGAGAGAGAGAGAGAGAAAGAGAGAGAAAGAGAGAAGAGAGAGAGAGAGAGAGAGAGGATAGGAGGGAGAGAGAGAGAGAGAGAGAGCGAGAGAGAGAGAGAGAGAGAGAGAAAAGAGAGAGAGAGAGCAGAGAGAGAGAGAGAGAGAGAGAGAGAGAGAGAGAGAGAGATGAGAACACAGATATGAACTTTGACCTATTATAAGGCAAAAGAGACTTGTTTAAATGTTAAATGTATACCATGGAGAGATCACCCAAAGCTGTGGGCATGTACCGAGATACAAAATAGTAAAAAGAGCACTGGACAAAGAAGCTCTAACGAACACAAACTATTACTTGTCCCTCGTCTCGACCTATTCGCATGCAGGTAAATTTCACAGGTATCAATTCGCTTGCAGGCAAAAAATTTCAGGTATCGATTCGCAGGTAAATGTCTGTGTCCGTACGGATGACTCACCTTCCTGTATCAGCGGTCTACTACACCTGCTGACATGGGACACACACACACACACACACACACACACACGCACGCACACGCCGCACACACACTGCGCACACACACACGCACACACACGCGCACGCACACACACACACTCACCGCGACACACACAGCACACACACCCGCACGCGCACGCGCACCGCACACGCACACGCACACGCACACGCACACGCACACGCACACACACACATACACTACGACAACGCACCTAGTTACTTTGATCCAGCTATTATTAGGGTAATGCGACAAGGAAGGCCATAAAAACATCATCACTACGCCTCAACCATGAACATTGATCGTCACGATTCTCACCTAGTAACATACTATCTATAGTCTAGTACTTATGAGCGTAATATCATCTCTACTGCGTACAGAGACGTAATAGATTGCCCTCGACCACATTACGCACACGCACGCACATATAAACACACGTACACACCGCACGACAATATAAACACACGCCACCACGCACGCACATATAAACACACGCACACACACATACACACACACACACAGACACACACACACACACACGCACACACACGGACACACACACACACACACACACACACACACACACACACACACACACTACGACACGCACCTAGTTACATTGATCCAGCTATTATTAGGGGTAATGCGACAAGGAAGGCCATAATAATACAACATCACTACGCCTCAACATGAACACTTGATCGTCAGATTCTCACCTACGGTAACATTACTAGTGTTGTCAATTCGCGTTGTAATTTCATAATCGATCATCGTTGACCCAACGTAACCGATGATCGTTACAATCGGTTACTCGGGGTGTGAAATGCCTGCGTGTGCGTAACGTCGTGTGCATGTACGTGTGTGCATGTATGTGCCCTTGTTTGCCCTGTTTACTGTTTGTTTTGCACTGTTTACTACTGTGTGTATAATACATGTACTGATGTTCATCACTTTTCCAAGTTTTCTTGTTCAAATTAAAAAAAAAAAAAATTTATTTATTTTTTATTTTTTTTCGATTAAATCGATTATTGGATTTTGATAACAAGCGCCTGGCTTCGAGCCACTGTTCAACCGATGATCGAGTATAATCGATGATCGTGACATCACTAACACTTACTATCTATAGTCTAGTACTTTGAGCTAATATCATCTCTACTGTGTACAGAGACGTACATAGATGCCCTTGACCACACTTACGCACACACATATACAACAACGCACACACGCACGCACATATAAACACACCACACACGCACGCACAAAACACACACACGCACACGCACACGCACACGCACACGCCACACGCACACACACACACACACACACACACACACACACACGCACACGCACAACACACACACAACACACACACTACGACACGCACCCTAGTTACATTGTCCAGCTATTAGTATAGGGTAAATGCGACAAGGAAGATAATAATACAACATCACTACGCCTCAACATGAACATTGATCGTCAGATTCTCACCTAGGTAACATTACTATCTATAGTCTAGTACTTTGAGCGTAATATCATCTCTACTGTGTACAGAGACGTACATAGATGCCCTCGACCACACTTACGCACACACATATAAACACACGCACACACGCACGCACATATAAACACACGCACACACGCACGCACATATAAACACACGCACACACGCACGCACATATAACACACGCACACACGCACGCACATATAAACACACGCACACACGCACGCACATATAAACACACGCCACACACGCCGCCACATATAAACACACGCACACACGCACACACACACGGGTCTGCCCACACACGCGAATGCATAAACATCATGTCGTTCATAAGTCTGCAGTGTTGGGGGGGGGGGGGGTTAGAAAGGACGTACATTGCCTGTATATCGGGTGCAGCAGCAGGATAAACCGAGTCATTCCTAAACATTTATCACATACATTATGAACTTGCACCATGTGTACGTCAACATTCACCATTCGTGTAGCGAGAGATCGAACGCATTTAAAATCTGAGCACAAATTAGCGTCGTGTTCATCTGACAGAACACGCGCTAAAGCCTAGCGCACACACCCGAGCAAAACGGGAAATTTTGTTTTTCCAGCGTTTCGCGTTTTGCTCGGCGAGCAAGCGCACACACGCCACCCGACCACAGCACCACAGCTGAGCAAAACATACAGAAACACTGCGTACAGCGCCGTTGTCACATGACATCTAAAATAGCCATCCAATGGACATCCAATTTTGTGTGTCATGTGATATTTTTAAGAATATTGATTGGAGACCGTCTGTGGCGTTTCGCTGTGTAGCAGAACGATTGACGCACACACCCGAGCAAAACGTACGCTCAGGCGAAAACACGCTCCGCGAATCAAACATTGCTTGTTCAGCAGAACACGCTCAGCTGAGCAATGTTTTTTGTTTCGGGAATCCGCACACAGCCACGAACATCGAGCGAAACACGTTTGCTCCACGTTCAGGTGTTTTGCTCGGATGTGTGCGTTGTGTTTAAGTAATGTATAAATTCGGATCATTTGTGGGACAGCACGATGCAGGAAACTTACTTGGAGCCGTTGATGTGGCTGTGTAGGTAATCAGCATGCTCCTGACCCACCATCGCATCCTTCTGACCATGAATGATCAACGTCGGACATCGAACCTACAAAAACAAACAAGACTTTACTTGTCTTCGCAAAAGTAGAATTGTGCTAAATTTCTGGTAATTCCCCATAAGAACCCATTAGTATTTATTTATTATTGTAATTCTATACACGTTAGGTTTTTATGTGGATATATTATTAACATGTTGGGTATATATGAATGCACTCATGCGTGCATAAATGTTTGTGAAATAAATAGAAATACGGTTCTCCACTGACCTTATATTAACTTAACTTGCATTCAGCAATTGCAAGTAATAATATTCGTTTTGTTAATTTAATTTATAACAATTTAAAAAAACGTTTACTTCTGTTTGAAATATTCAACAAGCAAAATTTGTTAGGGGAATAGGAACGTTAACAGCCAAATTTTCGATATATAATTCACACATGATTCGAATAGCTATATAGCATATTTGAAAAGATATTAACACATCCACCTTGTGACAGAATAAAAAACATCCAACTACTTTGCATTAATCATTAACATCACAGGGGTATGAAATAGCTGATGCAATTTTAAGAACATCGTTCAACACAAATTGCCTGCTTAATAAACCATTCATCAAGTACTCTGTATGCGTTAATAATTAAATTATTGCCAAGTGCACAATTACGACATCTCACTTCAAACAGATTGTGTGAAAGCTTGTGGATAATTGTGCTGGGTATTGGTGTTGGCGTTGGTGCTGGTGTTGGTGTTGGTGTTGGTGTTGGTGTTGGTGTTGGCGTTGGCGTTGGTGTTGGTGTTGGCGTTGGCGTTGGTGGTGGTGGTAGATATCAAACATATGCGACACAAAAACAGTTGATGGTATATAATTCTGCACAAGTGCTTCCAATGTTTGGCTATACTAATCATACGTTACATGTTATACTAAATATAGGTTATATGCACAACGACTACATAATATACAGCCCATGATACCAACAACTACTACGACGAATATATCAAACGATCTTTCTTCTTCTCTGACTTTCCTTCTTTATTATTGTGCAATAGTTTAATTGCAGACACTACCAGCCACCTGCTACTGTACCATTAATTAAATTGTAGGCATGGTATTCTAGCTGGCTCATACTATATATATATATGTATGTATATATATATATATATATATTGCATGTAATATTTCATCATGAATAATTTGCATATCAGAACTGATGGTCAGACAGTCAGTTCTGATGAAGCCAGTTATTGCTGCCATAGCAACAAACTACATTCCTCGAGCGTGTATTACCAACCGAGTTGGAACAGCAGGTTGCAAACTGCACCAGGATCAATACATCTACATTAGAGTACCAGTACGCACGGCAGTTTATAACTAACAAAAAAGCCTAGGCAGGCTTGTTAATTATATATGGGTGTATCTGCGTGTGCATGTTTGTGTTCAATGCATGTATGCACATAAGCATGTATCGTGACTGTGTGTATGTGCCAAAGAAAGTGCAGCTAAAAAAAGCATCTCTGCAAGTTGTGACAACTGTTGAATGATAACTTTTCCATTCTCAACAAAAACCGTTGCCGAATTTTACTCAACATGACAAGAAGGTGATATAAAAAGGAGATGTTTCGTTTAGACAATAACATCAGATGTGAATAAAAATATATGTTTTTTCTCGTTTTGATTCACTCCTAATAACAGAATGCTAAAGTCTATATCAGCCTCATCCACTTTGAGAAAGCACAGATGTTAGAATATGTTGATGATCGATTTCATGTTGACGTTAAGAGCCTTATAAGCAATGACAATGCCAACAAAGACATCAATGCGTGGCTGAAAAAAGCCAGAGGTCTATGTAACCCACTTCATGCCATCAGTTAATATAAACTTTATAACCTTGAGACCAGAAAGACCAGGTTCAACAAAAGACACACAAAGTCAGTGTATTGTAGGCACAGAAATGACATCTAGGTACTACAGCAACAAAAGCAGTAGCAGGAATAGCAGTAACCATGGCACCGATATCTGTACTCGTTGTCATTGTCATTACCTCCGCCAAAGCAGTTGCCCCCCTAGAGATTTTCAGAGTATGCCTTTTAATGGGACAAATAGGGCAATAGAGGGCGCGGGGAGTACCTTTGCCCCCCTACAGAAAATTTCCTGCGTATTTGCCCCCCTACAGAAAATTTCTTGCGTACGGCCTTGTGTGTGTGTGTGTGTGTGTGTGCGTGTGCGTGTGCGTGTGCGTGTGCGTGCGCGTACGTGTACACGTGTGCGCGCGCGCGCGTGCGTGTGTGTATGCTTTTTCCCCTTTTTTTGTGGTAAAAGTGGGGTCCGGACCCCCTCGACCCCCCCTCTGGATCCGCGCCCCTGCACCCGTTACTAGGCATTAGCTATCTGTGCTAGCATAGATATACAGTACGTAGAATACATTTTGTATATCTATGGTGCTAGCTTGTGCACGCTCTGGTACAAGCTGTATTAGCTTGTGTACTTTAACATGACTTATAGTCACGCACGTAACTGCAATATTTGTTGTGTCTAGACTACACTTGAGGTCCTTGAGGAATACACGGGGTTGAGTCATGACATAAGCCATACTCCACGACAGATGGCGCTCAGTTCTCAGAAATTGAAAGCGAGAATTTTCAGTACTGAAAATGAGACTGACCGTTCTGAGACTGTGGTTAGCTCCAAGAAACGGTCTTGCTAGGGTCTAGACCATGTATAGACGATCCATCGCACAGCCGTGTCGTGCTAATGACTGTGCCATACTTTGGCTGCAGTCGGCAGCACTGATCTCTACTATACTAACGTACGTTACAGTAGAGATCAGTCACAGGCACTTGAAGCGTATCAACAGTAAACATACGCCGCCGCCATCGCGCGCACACTGACACATGACAGTGTGCGCGCGATCGCGGCGGCGTATGTTTACTGTTGATACACTTCAAGTGCCTGTGAGATCAGTGGTCTGCATGCAGTCGTCAGCAAAGCGGTCGGACCCGGTATCGCGAGGTTTCGACTCTTTCTCTGCCAGCATCCGTTGCCTGATTACAGTTGCCGCAGGCCGCACCCTGCATGCGCCGTACGCCCGAGCGCGGATAGTAAATTGTGGCGTAACATAGCCAACGATACCGTGTCAAGTAATTGTACAAAAACTAAAAATGTCCTCAGTGAGTACTGGATCAGGAATGGAGGACGATGCAGTTGACTACTTCAGAGACGCCTTCGATGACTGGGAAGTTCAGGAGGTAAAACTTACTAGACGATCTG
>NW_014577318.1:71092-87280 GCF_000485595.1 Priapulus caudatus | reverse complement strand
CTCTAGTTGTCATTGTTGTTGTTGTTGTTGTTGTTGTTGTTGTTGTTGTCGCAGTATGTAGTTGTTATGGCAGTAGAGGCAGTAGTCAATAGAGAAGCACCGTCACTCTGTGGCAGTTAAATAATTTAAATATTTAGGGGTTAGGTCAGAGAATTGATTTAAAGTCGATTTAATATATAATCATTAACCTGCATGGGCTAATATATAACTGATCTGTTTAGGAGCATTGTAACTTTAGCATTGATGTAAATTCCACTGTTATTATTGGTAGAGAAACATTACTAAAAAGGGCTGAATGTGATGGATTTACCTTGGTCATCTCAGTTTTGCAGATATCACCTCCTCTACTATCTAGTACGCCCCAGAAATAATCCAGATCTGCCGACCAAAGAGCCTGCAAGTTCTCCCGCCCATATATAGCAACCAAGGGCGCTCGCATGCGCTCACTCCACTTATCCACATCTCTGATATCTTCAACAAAGCAAAAAACGAAAGGTGGTGCATGTAGACAGGTGTGCAGTTACGAGCAACCCACCTTGTCGGTCTCTGACAAGCAGAGGTCACCGCCCTTCTCCCTGAGCAGGCGATCAAAACCGTCTATCCAGTCTGACCAGAGCTTCTGGAAGCCTTCTCCATACATGGCAAGCATGGGGCCTTTCATCCTCTCGCTCCAGTTTTTGATATCTCTAGTAGCTGCGTTTCGTAAAACAGAGCCTATATAATCATCTCAAGAGCAACTACCAGAAGCAGCCATCACCAGTCACGAAGCGATCTGTCTTTTACGCAGTGACTGATATGAGGAATAAAGCCCAGTTGATTTCCGTCACGACTAATAATAACATAAGCGGCTTTAATACACGAAAATATTTCGATGATGTTACGTCCACGCTAATGTGACAACAATTAACTCACCATCATACATTTTCATATCCTTTTCGGTAACGGTAGCATTTGAACCCCATACAACCATTTTCCTGACCACATCTGGAAAGGTTCCTGCTAGTACCAATGCTGTTATTCCACCATCACTCCACCCAAGCATGGAAAATTTCTTAAATCCAAGTTTCTGCAATAATGGTTACAATAAGCAAATGACAGTTGTATCATTTATATTTTTTTTTAATGGATTTTCGTGACAACTAACGAATTTAACCTCACATATGTGGGCTAGATATGGGACATATACATGGCTAACAAACCATTTTTTCTTGAAAAAATTATAATTGTATTCGCTTACATTCATTAGACCGGTAGCATCTGAAGCATCTCTATGGAAGAAGTCAAGAGGAAAGTCTCTAGCAGGTGGAATGCTCTTTCCATATCCCCGGGGATCCCAAGCAATAATAGTAAAGAGACTTCCATCCAACTTTTCTAGTTGTGGCCCAAAATCAGAGCTCCCTGAACCTAAAATACAATTGCAAACAGAATTTTCTCAACACTATTATATATATATATATATATATATATATTCGAATTTTCAGGGAAGAAAGAGAGAAGGGTACCACATAGTTTAACATACACTGGTATTTAATGTGCTAATATAATAATAGGTACTAAAGTATGGTCCACATAAATGAACTTGGGGTACAGAACAACCACATTGGCTTTGCATGCCCAGGGGGTCAAAATGAACCCATTTCCATTTTTTTCCAGGATCTTCCAAGCATCTTCCAATCTACTAGCTCCTGGAAAAGTGAAAGTAACTATACACTTTTTGCGTGGAAAGGTTTGGGGGAAATTTTTTCCTACTTCGTAGAAACAACCTAAAACTTACAAGTGTGGAAAACCAGATTTTAATTGGCACATTTTTTGGAGGTAAGATAGCAGATTTTTCCTAATTTTAACCCTAGCTGACAGGTACTTTCGTAGATGCAAGAACTTACCAAGAGCACCGGGCATAAGCAAGATGGGATGTTCGCCTGCTCCGCGTCGCACATAATGGAAATTAACGCCATTCACCTCTTCCTTTGCTGAGATGAGAGCACTGAAATATGTGGATATATACTAATTCACACGGGAACTATATAGATAGAACCAGCACCAGCTGCATATATGACGTCTTGCAAATTACTAATCAATTATACTTACATTGGGTATTAATCACGATGTGGTGGCTAGCTATCTAAATTGGTTGTTCACGCGGAGCCTCAACATTTACTAGATGGTATATATAAGTTTGGCTGATAGGGTCTATGTCCCCCGGGGTACTGCCGGAACGTACCCTGGGTACGGTCCGGTATACCGGAACATACCCTGGTACTATCTAATATGCCGTACCATACCTCGCCTACTCCACTAACGAGTCTAGGTAGTCGCCTACGCCTACTCCCTAACCCGAACCCAAACCCGAACCCTAATCCTAACCCTAACCATATCAAATAGTGGCCAGGGTACGTTCCTGTATACCGGACCGTACCCAGGGTACGTACCGGCAGTACCCTGGGGGACATAGACCCTATGAGCATAAGTTTGTGACAATCTTTTCATTGGTTATAAAACTGAAATATCTGTCGAAGGTCGAAATGAAAAGATGCATTCACCAAGCTAAGGCCGATGAAAGTTGATTTCATGGTTCTCGTCAGGCATTGTTGAGATTTTGATGAGGGATTTAGATCAACATTCATCTTTCATCTACAAACCAATAGAACTTAGTGAGGGTATATCAGGTCTTGTACATATGCAAAATAAGATTAAAAAATGTCATAACTTCTTTGTTGACAGTTTTTACTCAAATTTTTACTGTTTGTCTTCCATACATGTAGTGCTGACTGTAGATTGTTGATTTTTTGAGGCGGGAATTTCGTCAGCGATGAGTGTTGAACTTTTTTGGTGCGGGAGTAAAATTTGATGCGGGCGCTGACGAGAACCATGACATCAACTTTCATCGGCCTAAACTGGTGGTGCTTATAGGGTCTATGTACCTCAGGGTACTGCCGGAACGTACCCTGGTAACTATTTGATATGGTTAGGGTTAGGGTTAGGGTTAAGGTTAGGACCGTTAGGGAGTAGACGACTCCCTAGACTCATTAGTGGAGTAGGCGAGGTACAGTTCGGCATATTATATAGTACCAAGGTACGTTCCGGCAGTACCCTGGGGGACATAGACGCCTATAAGACGGTATTAGACCCTCTCAGCGCCACTGGTACCCTTACTTTATTTATTATTTCAATCTAATATTCCATAATATTTGGTGGTTTTGATGGACTTTTGAGTTAATTCTCTACAAAGCATGTGCGCGTACAATAAGATGTTCGATCTACTCTACAGTAAATGTAGGCATACCTCATTAGTGATATTGAACCTGCGTCAGAGAATGAGAATGAATGTTTTTCTGCTGAATTGTGTCAAATGACAAATTCTAAAACCGGTTCTAGCTAGGCTCATATTATCATATCAGGAGTAGATGAAGATTGGAACTACTTCTTCTACTACTACTACTAACTTCTTCATCTACTCCTGATCATATGTATAGTAGTATTTTTTTATCTACAGATGGCGTAACGGGGTTTATTCTTAGTTATACCTTTCATTCTTAGAGGATAAACACCTCACGTGTGGTTTCTGAACAGATAAACACTTTATAAACTTTGTATTATTTTTCGCAATATATCTTGCCATGGAAGCAGCCATCTTGCTATGTGACGTCACATGCTACGCACTGACTGTCCAGTCAGAAATCTATTTGAGAATGCGTAAAATCTGCACGATCGTACAGCACTACAATCTATTCTTTCTGGAATCCCTATCTTCTAGCAGTCGTACAATAAATATAATATAACCACAATGTGCATGATATCAGAAGTAGAGAATAGAGATATGGCGTGCGCACACACGCAAACAAACATACATGCACACGCGCATACATCGCACACACGCACGCACGCGCGCACACACGCACGCACCCACGCGCGCACATAGAAGCTGTGCGCGACCGATCGCTGATGTCACATTGCCTAACATTATACGACCAATGATAGCGCCATTAAAACCGTCCCACATATGCATTCTTATATACGCGTAGGTCCCGTTCGTTAGGTGTTCATATAGTTTTACCAAGCACGTTATCTAAGGATACGTCACATTGACATACATACTCATATAGACAGAACAATAAATGCTCATCTAGATAATTACTGAATAGATTTTTTCACCATTTGCTCTTGACTAATTGATACACGCGTTCGAAAATATTTACTTACAATTAAATGTAATGAGAATGCTATAACTGATCTGAAGCATACAATAGTTCTCCAGACAGAGAAGAATGATCAACCACGGATAATACAAACAAGAATAAGTATCGTAAACGGCCTTTTAATAAAACATTTGACACAGGTAGCATAACTGTACGGTAAAGGAAGAACAATGAGATTCATATTTTAAAAGAGGTAAAGATGTTGTACTCTCTCGGATAATCTGACTGCACAAATGTTCACAGAAAGGCGAAACGGCTCTTACTAGCAGAAATAACCAGCTGAAAACGTCAGTACATAGCACTCAACGCATAAAAGCTTTCCTACGTTTAAACGTTATCTTTGCCAAATTCGCTGATTTTAACCCGATAAAGACTTCAAAATGTTTCAATTGCGAGTGAGTTTAATAACAATAACACCCTGTACTGTATCTAAACAGCTACAATAAAAGTTCGTCATCCAGACCCCGAAATAGTTACTGCAGACTTTTCAAGATGACAGTATTCTTCATATCGCTTACTACTTTGTAATTACCATACATTAGTAATGGCGACTTGTTTATTTACGGATGCTGATAAGCAGTGATTAAGTGTTTCAGATAAGCAAATATGTGCATAAATACGTTTATATTTATGCAGATTTAGTCATATACAATTATGTAAAATGCTGATAAATATTACCATAAATTTACCACCTCAAGTTTGCACGCCTGTGTGGTATACTATATATTTGCCATTATATTATTATTAATAAATGATTATTACCAACAATAGGAAAGTTAAACTAAAACATATAATAGTATAACTCGCCTTTAAAAAAATACACGGATAGTGTAAAAGCAAGGAACTAAAAACTATCAAAACAAGCTGTCGATGAAAGCAGAAAATTGCTCTCGCTCACATTTCCTAGCGAAAAGTAAAAAGGACAGCATTTTCACGAACTTCTCAAGGAAGACATAAAATCATTTTTACATTCTGCGCCCAAGTCGATTTCTATTACTTTTCTCAAACGACACAGTTGTAAAGAACGACCTTTACGCTAGCAAATATGACACACATGATACCGAAATTACTGTTCGCAGAGCGGGAATGATAAAGCTGCTGCTATAAGGATAGATCTCTTGGTTACCCAGCATAGCACAGCTGTTTCAATGTCACCAGCAGGGTGCATGGTTGGCTAGAAGGACTGCAAGTGTAATCAATGCCCAGCGAGGGAAAAAGCTGCTTGCTGCAGAAAATTGGCATCGCAGAGGCGGGAGTCTGAACAGTACAATTTATCATGCCTGCGCAATAAATATCATAGATATACAAACACACCAGCGTTTAGCTTGTTATGCTACATCTGCAAGAACGCGTGGAAGATGAGCTACATTATTATATATAAAAATAAATATTTTTTACATCTTTAACCACATCCTAATTAATCCACCAACCTTACTACTACATCACCCATCTTTGCCCGATTAAAAACTTATAAATAATAAACCCATTCACCTGTATCTTTAAATTATTTTTGCAGTACCGACTTACCTAATTCCCAAATGATCCTGAATAACTAAGAATGGTTTTATAAAAGCGACATTTGATGATGATTGTCAGTAAAAGCTACAACATACACATACACAACATACATTGCACGCAAATAACTTTGACTCGAGCGTCTCTAGTTTCCAGAGAGAAAAAAACACGACTAAATGCATGACTGCTACAGACGACAGTACATCGTGAAAACCTCTCGCTAACAACGCTATCATCGCTCACTAAAATTTAGTACGGAATAAACACATTTCTGCCAGTAAAGTTATTGCATAGCACAACGGAAGACAATATAATGTAATATTAAAAGGTCAGATTATTTAAATATACATAATATTATTGCTGTAGGTGTTAATTGTATGCTGCAGGTCGATGCAACATATAGCAAATGTGCTTATATTTCTGTTTCAACTGGACCAGAACGTTCAGGGAAGTCAATGTCCAAGGAAGAACCCTTCTCAAATAGCCTTCTTGTTTGCTGTGACCTCTGAAATAGATATATAGTAGATGGATAGATATATAGATAGGTAATAGGTTTAAAGCATAATAAAGGTACAATTTTACAAAGGTACAATTATTTTGCAAATTGTAAACATGATATCATCAGGCAATCTAAAATTGAAGTTTTGATTTCTCACAGCTAAACACACAACAAACACTGTGTGTGACTAGCAGGCAGACTATTAACACTGGGGTGAGATAACATACATCGTGTTTAAGTGCTTCTCTAGACTGATGTTCAATCTTAGCCAGCGCTGTTTCCACCCACTCTGGTGTGTCTGGGACGAGGTAGGCTATGCACAACTTGGCACCCAGAATCAGATGCTGCCAAAAATAAACAAGTTAATTATATTCACCGACAAAATTCACTGTCGCACCTGAGAATATAATACTTGGGAGTGACCTGTGATATGTATCTGTCAGCTCAGTATTACTGGCAACATCGCAGTGTGGTGGTTGTGTGGATGTGGAATCCAACAGTAAACATTTGGGTATGTAGGTGGTCATCGAAATAAATAGTATTGAGAAATAATGTGGAGCTTCCCCACTCACCTCAATTCCGACAAAGATCAGTAGCAGCTCTGTTGTGCTGCTTTCTGGGAAGAATGACTTGCTTTGCGGTGATATAGCAATCAGGGCACAATTTGTAATTACCGCTATTACTCCCATAACCTCAAACGCAACCTAAAATAATCGAGAGGCAAAGATTTAGCGTGACGACTTTCAATAACAGTGCGTCACGGGGCTACATTTATTTTAATTGTCAGGAAACTGTTCTTTTACGAAATTTTTTTTTTCCAATGTACATAATTGGCATAGACGTGATTTATTGATTGGTAAATGTATCAGGGAATGAGTCACGTACTTGCCACGCTCCAACTGATGCAGCCAGATGCGAAAATGGCCTTTGGAAAACCCTGCACAGTTTAAAAGCGTCGGTCCGTACTTCCAGAACGTTGTTAAGTAGAGCCCAGAAGGCAGCCAGGGGGTAGGCGGACGAAAACAGGAAGACGTAACCAAATTGCAAAAACAGTTCCAGATAGTCGTCAAACGTTCCCTGCAACGACAGTACATGAGGCATATACAGAATGCGAGGTGAATGCAGTACCTAAATTGATCGAGGAAGGGACCTATTTCAACTCGTTATGGAGCAGTGTAGCATTTCCAAATATGCCTTGCGATCATGAAATCGATAATCAAAAGAACAACATCAACATACATCTACGCATTTTACTAACGTACCGATTGTGCCAATGGTTGTAACAGCACTTGCCAATTACTGGGGCTGCCAGGGTCTATGTCTCCCTGGGTACTGCCGGAACGTACCCTGGGTACAGTCCGGTATACCGGAACGTACCTTGGTACTATCAAATATGCCGGACCGTACCTCGCCTACTCCACTAACGAGTCTAGGGAGTCGACCTACGCCTACTCCCTAACCCTAACCATATCAGATAGTTACCTCAGGTACATATATGTCACCTACGCCTACGCCTACTCCCTAACCCTAACCATATCAGATAGTTACCAGGGTACGTTCCGGTATACCGGACCGTACCCAGGGTACGTTCCGGCAGTACCCAGGAAGACATAGACCTTATCTGCATTACTGGGCAATCAGCACTAAATTGTTATTGCCCAGGTGCTTTGTAATTTGTGAGCACAGTATATGGAACTAGAGCCATAAATAGTTAGAACCATGTCTTACATTTAAAACCACCTCTACAAAAGATGATACATTAATAATGTTAGCATAGTGCACAAACCTTTAGGTAAATTTTAGGAAGTAAATTTCGAATTATGCTATTTTTTATCAAGACTAACTTCTGCATGTATCATATCTTCCCAATCAGAACAGCTAAAGACAAATGTGCATAACACTTACATCGACCAATCGTTCGCCAATTAGGATTGCAGCAAGCCAAGATAATTCCGTTTGGTTGATTAAACTTACGGGATATTTTGCTTGTCTTTTCTGCATTTCCATGTCATCAAACTTCTCCTCTCCATTTTCTTTCCCCTGCTTTTGTAGCTCCCATTTCTTGTACTTTTTGAGCAGGTATGGCACCAACACTTCCTGCATCTGCCCTACTATCTGCATCGTGATCAGGAGTGTTGCCAGGCTCTGCCATGAGAGGAAAAACTTATTAGGTTCTGCAGTACAATCGAGCTACCAATGTTAATACGCTTAATTGCCTCCTTACCCCTTATAATTACATGAACAAATATCTATCTTGACATCTTAATTATTGCCTCTACCATTTTGAATCACCAAAGAAGTCATCATCAATCCATAATTACATTAGTAATATATCACCAAGACATTAAGAAATAGACATCATTTAAGTAATATATATTTTGATGATTTACATGTATGTTATTTTCAATATTGAAGCATTCCTGCTGCAATTTCAAGATTGGTTACAGTTGCGCCCAGCACAACCCAGGGTTTCATTTTGTAAAATGTAGAAGACCCAAGTATATTAGATTAAATTGAGGTTTACGGGATGAAATTAGTCAGGAATTTGTTCTGGTTCAGAGTGTGACCCTGCCAAATATTAGATAACATTTGCATATCTGCATTTGACTATATAATATAATCTATATTATCAGGAGTCTATCAATATTGATAGACTCCTGATATTATGACACTCCTGATAATATTTTAGAGTCACAACAAGTAAACCACAGAAGTACAACTAGCGTCACCTATAGGCAAGTAAATTTAACATAGAATTCTTGGCGACGCCAGTGCAAACAGCTACCCTAAAATATCCTGCTCTAGAATGCAATGTTGTTTCACCTACCAAAGAGGGCTAAAACAATATGGGTTCAATTTCTAAACAAGGCAATTTTTCTTGGTTTTCCTTGGTTCCTTGGTTGATGAATAATCCTGATTAAATTTCCTGTGCAGACTATACCAGTGCTACTGATTTGATGTTTCAGAAATAAATACGACAGCAGAGCAAGATAGATACTGCTGTAAGAGATAGATATGCAATATACGAATAAACTACACTTACTATTCGGAGCAGTCTCAGATCTTGTAGGACGAATGCAATGTAGAACAGGGACATGAAACAGTTGATGAAATCAAACTGAAAAAGAAACAGAAATGTGAATAGCACATTGCGTAAAAATGATCACGGTGATATCGGATAAATTACATAAATATAAGAGCATATCTTCAGACGACCTACACACAAGAATGCATACATAGCCTTGTCACATCCAAAGATTATAATCTAGTTTTCTTTTATTTCTCTGTTATATAGCTATGTAAACTACAACTTATTCCGGCTTGCATATATATTAATTGTCAGCAGTTTATTGACATTGATGCCAAACTTAGCAAAACAAGTCGAATCATACACAATGACTAAATTGTGAATTTTGAGTCATACTAACCATATATTAAATATTACTTACAAGGACTAATTTAACGATAAGCTGATTCTCGTAGGATGATTGTAGCCGGTGGTTTTCTGAAATAATGCATGTATTACAGTTAGTATTAAAGTAAAACTTCATTACATAAAATAACTTTCCATAAAAAATATAGACATGAATTGTTATTGAGTAAATTAATGGTATTGTCTCATATTACAGTCCAATTTCAATCACCACCTGATACTGATCGCTAATATTTGAAGTACTCATCTGCATAAAGGCTTTAAAATGACATCATAATGACCACTAACCTTTGTATCTTTATGAACATGTGAATTGTAACCGTTTAAACTCCCTATTTGCTTTACAACAGATTTGTCTGATTCCTAGTTACGATCACACTTTCAAAGAAGCCTACCCCAGTTTGTGAGCTTGGTTGCTAGCACCCGATAGGCAGCGTTCATGCTAAGCACCACAAGAGCGTAGAGGGTGGTTGGCACAAACAGCAGCAGACGGTTGAACAGTGTCGGGTCAAGCTTGTAGCGACCTTGAGCCCAGAACTCAAGACGGAAGTAGATCAGCATCACCTGTGTGGATACAAAAACACAGTGGGGGCCGCCGAATTACACAGACGCTAGCGACAAACTTTAATGAAGAATCTGTAGCGTGTGCTGCTTAATTGCAAAAAATGTAGCCTATGCAAATAATTAATACGATTATAAAGTAACTGAGTGCCATATACTACCACATAGATGTTCAGCAAGCTCACATTGTACTTTTATGTCTCACAATGACCATAGTTGCTAGTTTATAAATAATACTCTGCACGCCATTCTCCCGTTTAGTTAAACCAAAAATTTGTTTGGTTATGAATAACAGTTTTAAGTTAAAACTATTGTAATTAGTAGATCAAGTTATCTTGCATAATTGATCGCAAGGCAAATGTGCGGACTGCATCAGATTATAATAGCAATCACACTACGTTATTATATATGTCCTGGATGCTTTGAGTCTATACTGTCGCGGTGACAGTGCTCGATGCATAAGTTGCCAGAGACGTAATAAATTGTATCTGTAGATAAATTAATAGACAAGACATCACTTTTAGCTGTTACTCCGAGTTCACGCTTTACGCGATCATCAGACAAACTTTAATGAAAGACATAAACCTGGATACATTCCACCCGGCCGCCCCACTCCGAGGTCGAAGGACCGCATCGCGGCGTTCCCAATATCTCAGTAAAGGGTATTTTCTACGCGCGGACAAAATTCCGGCCCAAGAATTGCTAAAAAGCGGGGTCCTGTATTTGATTTTCCTCGACTTTTCACCCGCGAGGATTTTCTTATAAATAAGCGGCGATGTGTTTCCTCCTCTTCTTTTCATCTTGAATATCATAAGAAAACTCAAATCCCGCGGATCAAAGTTTCGGCGCGCAAATCCCGGGATCAAATTCGCTGCAAATTGCCTGCAGCTAGTTAAGCCTCATCAGGATTATTTCATTTTTGGGCAAAAATAAAATATTGCCTCCCTAGTCCCCTCAATCCACTGAACTGCTACCACTAACGTAGTGTAGGACTGGGTACCGCGTCCGACAGTTCCCCACCCGGTTTTACACTAACGTCACTACGCAGTGTAGCGAAGGGATACGTACCGGAGTAAAGGCTGGTATCGGCGAACGCGGTACCTCAGTTCATACGTTAGTTTCCGGATTTAGGGGCGTTCTCCCAAGGCAGGGAAAAACCGCCAAAAAGCGCCTCGGCGAAACGGTGCGCGGTCAGAAATTTTGGTGGTGTCCTGAGGAATAGGGCTGGTGCTTTCCAAAGGGGAGGAACGCGCAGATATGCGTTACCCTAAATAACACTGAGTGCGGGGGCCGCGCGACATTTCACACTAACCTATATATCGATATTATAAACATGAATGGCGCCTATTTAGTATAGCATATTTACATACATTATGTTATATAGAGGTTATGAATGTATTACAAGTTTATTCTTCATTAAAGTGTCTTAATGATCGCGTTTTAAAGCCGTTGATAACTCTGAGCAAGTAACAGCCTAAAAAGTGATGTCTTCGTCTTTAATTTATTCTACAGACACAATTATATATATAATATTAATATATCTATATATATATCAGATATATATATATAATATATATTATAAATGATTTTAATTTCAGGCGGTGAAATTTAGACTTTTGCAACACGGAGTTCCAACGCGATTGAGAGGGATGTCCTCAGCAAAATGACGGAGTCCGCAGTCTGACGTTCAAAATTAAAGCATTTATACTAAACGACATGGCTTTTTCTTTAAGATTCATGTGCGTTGCACGTTCTGCCAATTTTCTCTTGGCATTTAGGCTGGAAAATACGTTAATTCCGCGAGCGCGTGCCTCTGCGATTGAACTAGTTGCGATATGGCAAGAATTTTCATGGGATACACGGACTCCTGCCATATGTCAAATCAGCGGAGTCCGACAGCAACATCAGGAGTATTTTGACTCCGATCTCCCGTTAATTCGCCACCATGAATTTATAAATTTTCATTAAATAATAAATATACTGAATTTTTGGTTATAAAAAATAAAATCATACTTATAACCAATTGCAAAAACTCCGAGCCAAACACTCAGCATAGAATGCCGACAGTAGAGACGAGACCATCACGATGTTCAGTGAATGCTCCATAGAGTACTTACATGGCCCTCTTCCAGGATGGGTACGTTGGCTCATTTCTTCCCGTCACAGGATTCACCCGCATCGCTTACCCTGCATCGAAAACCCACACCAGTATTAACTGAGACCAAAATATTAAAAATTCAAAAATCCATAACATTTTGCCCTATCAACATCAAATGCCTAGCACAAGGCAGCATGAGACCACAGCGCCCACCAGAAAGAACAGTTCCTTGCTAGTAAAACAGGTTCACTGAGCCAAACAACCACCTACAACAATAAAGTATTTAATTAGCCAACAGCATTTCATTAACAAAGCCAGCTGTATCAAACAAACGACCTAGCTAAGTTAAAACAAACAAACAACCAACCAGAAGCCTACTGCTGATGGAACAAGTAACAAATTTACCTGCCGCAGCACAGACCGCAAACCAATGCCAGGAAGAACAAAACAAGAACCACAATACGAAAACAAGCGAACACGCTCGACCTTCCTCCCGCGCCTCCCCTCTCACCTTGAAACGCGCGCGCGCGGCCTCCTCGAACGGCTGCATGCGATCGTTTCTCCCCACCCATATCCACTGAGCTCGTGCATTCGTCGCTTCCACGTCCTCCCAGAACACACCGTAACCCAGATGAGGCTTGAACCGTGCGAAGAACGTTGTGCTTTGTTGACGTTAGTCCACGACCAGCATTGCGAAGTAGACGATTGCCATGGAGGCGGTGCGCACGACGCCGCTTCGTGTAGATAGCCCAGGAAGCAAAGCTAGACGCCCAAGCCTTCCTCGCCGCACGAGTACCGCAGCGGATGTCGTCTGGCCCCGAACAAGACGCACGGGGCGCGTGCGGAGACGGTCGGCTTCGTCTTTTTCTCTTCGCGCTCGCCGCTGTCGTGCCATCGGCCGCCACCGCTGCCATTCTGTGCGGTTTGTGGTCTTGGTTGTTTTATTTTTTCTTCATCGTCATCATCATCGCCCTAGTCATGCATCATTGCTCATCGTCATCATCATAGTTCATCCTTCAGCTTCTTCCTTCTTGCTTTTTCTTCGTTCTTAGTGTTTGTTGCGCAATGATCAGATAGATCTATGCCAAGTGTCACCAATCGAGGACTTGGCCCATTCCAAACGAGTGGTGCTGCGCGAGACTGGGTATCTTGCGACCCCTTGATGTCTTATATACGGAGTGACGGAAAACTCCGTGGTATGGCCATATTCCAGCCGCTTCCACCGGTGCCATCAGACCAGTGTCGTAAGTTCGACTGTTGTTGGTGGTTAGGAGACGTGGCCGAGGCCAGAGATGTTCTTGGCAATGGCGAGGTTTGTGTAAGAAGGATAGCGAAACAGTGGAATCTCTCCGCTGTAGACCCTTGGATCGTGTCACATGGAGAACAAGCGTGGCGACCGTTCCTAGGCTGAGGCCAAAATGGACCGAGCCAGAATCCTGGAGTTGGGTTTCACTCGCATGTGGATTTAAGACCCTTGACGTGTCCAGCCTATAAAATAAAGAAACCGAAAAAAATCATAACACAACATGTGGTGCAGGGCAAGTATGATATGTTTGTGCTTTACAGAGTGAGAGCTCCCCCACTGGCTGCTAACACAACCCTACTGATGTAGCATCGCAGAACCGTTTGCTCACGCCGGCTTATCACATGCGCTGAATGCTAATCGTGATAAAATGGCCTTGCGCTCAAGGTCACAGCAACCGCGATCTAAGCGTCCGGGCCGTTTACCGAGACCCAGACAATATGTGCCTCAAGCTTCGTGGCTATCACGCGCTGTAATACCCAGCTGGTTTGAATACGGCCGACACGCAGTGGTCTGGACTACCAGCTCGGTGTCCTAGCCTCTCGCATGCGTGTCTCGCTCATGCAGGTGGTACATACTGAACGATCACACCCTTTTCATGCACTTTTGTACCTTGGAAAAATTTACAAAATAGACAAATCTAATATAAGTGAATGCGTGTGGGTGCATGCGTGTCATTGTCTGTGTGCAAATCTTTACGTAAAAGTCTGTGTGGTAGCATATGTGTGCAGTCTTTTTGATACATTCTTCTGCGTTAGACAAATCTAATATAAGTGAATGCATGTGGATGCATGCGTGTCATTGTCTGTGTGCAAATCTTTACGTAAAAGTCTGTGTGTGAGAGTCTGTGGAAAAGAGTCTTTGTGTGAGTGTCTGTGTGCAAGCGTATGTGTGTATGAGTCTGTGTGGATGTGTCAGATGTACAGTCGTTCGAATCCAAGCAATAAGCTAAGCCAGGCCTGTGCACTTCTAAGGCTACGGGCGTTATTATAAGCGTGAGTGAGTGGCGTCAACATACTCAGGGATTTTCCAACGTAGAGCGTGAGCTTGTCATATCCTGGTAGATGCTTGTCGAACTCGATGGCTCGCATGTTTATTAGCTCGTGTTCCACAAGTCTCTGCTTCTCCGCTGTACTCAGCAGCGAATCCATGTCGTTATCTGTAAACATGCATATTACACCTTACCTATAACGATTATATATATTATCAGGAGTAGATAATAGAAGATTATCTTCTATTATCTACTATCTTTATCTTCTATTATCTACTATCTTTATCTTCTATTATCTACTCCTGATATTATATATATATATTATTATATATCATTATATATATTATATATTATATATATATATATATATATATATATATATATATACACTTATACCTTATGTTATGTGTATGATATGTACCCTTACCATGTGTAATAACCAAATATTGAGTAAACACGCATACTTTAATGTGTGAGACATGTACCCTTATCGTATCTGACAACTAAATATTGAGTTAGTATACAGGTATATTGGACTGTTTATGATAATCGTGAACGCTAGGCATGTGGCATGCTAATCACATGTATCACAGAAACAGGGCATTCAGGGGCAAAATTAAGTAGAACAAATTACATTAAACTATAATTAATCCACTGAGCTATCAAGAAATATATAAGTTAGTAAAATACATGCAGCAGAACGGATAATATTCATCCCCTAACAATGCAATACATTCTCTTCGTGCAATCTACGAAAAACACACTGCAGGCCATTATCCTTACGAGATATTCGTGTGACACGGGCCTACATCTCAGCTACCTACTCTGCCACACACTATGTTAGCAGCTTAAATTCATAACACAATTACACCGATAGTCTACAAACTACGAACGATCGCTACTGCTCGTACCTTTCCCCGTGAAGTCCTGCATATTTTTACAGGTGAAGTAACTCAGGAATCCTTCCTGGTTGGGCTTCCTGATTCCGGATAGCTCTGCAGCTTCCAGCAATCTCTCCTTCGTCGCGCCGACATGCAGCACCCTTTTCTACGAGCACAAGAAAAAATCATCATCGTATTTAAAATCGGAGAATGCATGGCGATGAGTGCGAGAGTGAATTGCCGAACATAACAAACACACAGACCGGCTAACGCTCCATTAGGAGTGTTCCCAACTTTGATATCATTAATGATTAATAATTGATAATCCTAACCCTAACCCTAACCCCAACCCTAACCTAAATGACATTAAACCACAAACTAATATATGACCATGACCATATATATATATGTTATTATGACCATTAATGACATTAAAGTTGGGAACACTCCTAATGGAGTATTACCCCACAGTGGCGTCGCCGTCGCCACGCGCTACAGCACCCACCCTTTCCTTCCCATCCCCAGCAACTCTCACCGTCGCCACGCGTTACAGCACCCACCCTTTCCTTCCCATCCCCAGCAACTCTCACCGTCGCCACGCGTTACAGCACCCACCCTTTCCTTCCGATCCCCAGAAACTCTCACCGTCGCCACGCGTTACAGCACCCACCCTTTCCTTCCGATCCCCAGCAACTCTCACCGCCGCCACCC
>NW_014577318.1:65087-71067 GCF_000485595.1 Priapulus caudatus | reverse complement strand
ACATTCACAATCCCTTCGGGTATAGGCATAAAGCCGTATAATCGCGTCATTGAAGCAGTTCTGACCATTGGAGAAGCCTTTCGCTATACACGTGGCGAGAATAAATCAATGGTGGTATTAGTTACTTTTGCTTGGTTGGCCGGTTTCGTTTTTTCTATATTAAACGATTTCATAATTTATTTTTATTTAACGCCCTGAAAGTTATTCTGCGATACATTATCGCGGCCCCTAGATGCCGCCACGAGGCTCTCTTGGAGGTTTTCGCACAAAAATTTCCTGAGACTGCCCCGCGGGTCAAGAGTTTCACACGCTCCACTAACTATAACTTTAGTGCTACGAACACAGACTTGCCCGCAATAACCTTCCGCTACCAGCTTTAACTGAAATCGTGACGTGTGGCACTCGCGTTTTTCATTTATCGTAGCCATCTTCGCTTCCTTTATGAACGCTGTTGAACGCCCGCGCTCCGCATCTCCTCTCAGACTCTAGGCCGTTTTTGCCGTTTTTGGGCATATTACCAGCACTTGGCCAGGAAGATCAAACCCGCAACGTCAGCACACACATGCATCATCAGTCGTTTAGACTGAGCCACTAGCGGCACTAGAGACCGTGTTACAAGATGGCGTTGCCAAAATAATGCCGTTGTTACCCGACGCCACTCCATACCTACGTACTAGCTACTAGTAGCTTGAAGTAGTAGTAAGTACTTACTAAGTTACCAAGCGCACTCACTAGTACTAGTAACTAGTAACTACGCGAGGGACGCGCAGGAGCTTGAAGATTAGTAATAGTAATAATGACTAACTCTGTTACTAGTATTAACTAACTTACTAATAATGACGAACCCTAACCATATTGATAACCCTAACCTATTATATTGATATAATATTATATTTAGATTGATGTAAATGACACTTGGTTTTATTGGCCATGCCATACATTGGGGGGCCCATATAATATTGGGAGCCATGTTCTCTATCCTTGAACCACTAGTACTACTAGACTACTATACGACTAGCCAAGAAACGCTCTTTGCTAGGGTTAGAATACCCCTAGGCACTATACTAGACACAGGCACTTGAAGCGTTTCAATAAAATATAATGCTAACTAAATACGAAATCTATTTACTACGAAATTGTTAATGTTTCTAGTATGGCCTACTCTCTTCAAGAAGGTTGCGAGGCTGCCAAGGCTATATATAGACTAGGAACTCGCTCCCACCTCGATAGCCATTGAGTGACTAAGCTAAGCCGCAGAGGTGCGAGAGAGTGCCAGTCTATGCCTGGTATAGGCGGCGGGCAGGCGGCGCACTGCTTTTCAAACTCCCGTACGAGCCTCGCCATTGGAACGTTGCAAAACGTTGCAGCGTTGGGGCGCGAAGAGCGCCGGTAGGTGTTTCGTGATTCTGACAAGCCGTTCATTACTGGGCAAGCGTTCGCGAATGTCAGAATTTCGACAGTCTTTCTGTGATTTCGCGTCACACAGCTCGGTTACGAACAGATTACTCGGTTACAGTTTTTATAGCAAGTCAACACTGTTGACGTCCAAATGTCTACCTCTGTGTCGCCCACTAAAATTGCGGACTGTTCGCTGGCAGCTATGGATCCGTGCGCCGCAATTCATTCGGCGCACGGATCCATAGCTGCCAGCGCTGCATACTGTCGTAGGACGTTGCCGCGGTCGCGTGCGCCTTGCCGCGGAACTGCGCGGAAGATCTGCGCTTCAGCGCAATTGGGATCAACATCTCCTTTCGGCAACGCTTCTCTAGTTTACCGTCTCATCTGGTTTCTTTTATTTCTCAGTTATTATAGCTATGTAAACTACAACTTATTCCGGCTTGCATATATATTAATTGTCAGCCGTTTATTGACATTGGATGCCAACTTGACTAAATTGTGTGAATTTTGAGTCATACTAACCACTATATTAAAATATTACTTACAAGGACTAATTTAACGATAAGCTGATTCTCATAGGATGATTGTAGCCGCGTGGTTTTCTGAAATAATGCATGTATTACAGTCAGTATTAAAGTAAAACTTCATTACATAAAATAAACAACTTTCCATAAAAATATAGACATGAATTGTTATTGAGTAAACTAATGGTATTGTCTCATATTACGGTCCAATTTCAATCACCACCTGATACTGATCGCTAATATTTGGAAGTACTCATCTAGCATAAAGTCATTAAAATGACATATCATAATGACCACTAACCTTTTGTATCTTATGAACATGTGAATTGTAACCGTTTAAACTCCCTCAACTACTTATTTGCCTTACAACAGATTTGTCTGCATTCCTAGTTCACAATTTCAAAGGAGCCTATCCCAGTTTGTGAGCCCTGGTTGCTAGCCCGCCGATAGGCGGCGTTCATGCTAAGCACGCACAGAGCGTAGAGGGGGTTGGCACAAACAGCAGCAGACGATTTAATAGTGTCGGCGTCAAGCTTGTAGCGACCTTGAGCCCAGAACTCAAGACGGAAATAGGATCAGCAATCACCTGTGTGGATACAAAACACAGTGGGGGCCGCCGAATTACACAGACGCTAGCGTGTGCTGCTAATGAAAATGTAGCCTTGCAAATAATTAATAGATTATAAAGTAACTGAGTGCCATATACTACCACATAATGTCAGAAGCTCGCATTGTACTTTTATGTCATCACAATGCCATAGTTGCTAGTTTTATAAATAATTACTCTGCACGATTCTCCCGTTTAGTAAACCAAAAATTAGTTTCGTTTAGAATAACAGTTTTAAGTTAAACTATGTAATTGAACACAAGTTTCTGCATAATGATCGGAAGCAAGTGGGTAGCTAGCATCAACACTATAATAGCAATCCAACTACGTATATATATATATGTCTGGATGCTTGAGTCTATACTGCCGGTAGAGTGCTCGATGCATTAAGTTGCAGAGCGTAATAAATTGTAGTCTGTAGATAAATTAAAGACAAGACATCACTTTTAGGCTGTTACTCTCCGCAGTTTCACGCTTACGCCGATCATCAGACAAACTTTAATGAAGAATAAACCTGCGTATACATTCCACCCGGCCCCCCACTCCGAGGTCGGAAAGGACCGCATGCGCGTTCCAAAATCTCCGGTAAACGGGTATTTACTCGCGCGACAAAATCCGGCCCAAGAATTGTAAAAAGGGGGTGTATATTGACTTTTCACCCGGAGATTTCTTAAAAAGGGGATGTTTTCCTCCTCTTCTTCATTTGAATATCATAAAAACTTCAAATCCGGATCAAATTTCGGGATCAAATCCGGGATCAAATTCCTGAAATTTCCTGGCTAGTTTTGAAAGCTCATTCAGGATTATTTCACTTTGGAAAATAAAATATTGCTCCTAGTTCCCCTCAATCACTGAACTCTACACTACGTAGTGTAGACTGGTACCGGTCGACAGTTCCACACGCTACACTAACGTCACTACGTCAGTGTAGCGAAGGATACGTACCGGAGTAAAGGTGGCGAACGGGTACCAGTTCTATACGTAGTGTTCGCGATTTAGGGGGTTCTCCTCACAGACAGGAAACCCGCAAAAGCCTGCGAAAGGGGGCTTCAGAAATTTTGGTAGTCCTGAGATAGGGTGGTGCTTTCAAAGGGAGGAACGAGCATATGCGTACCCTAAATAACACTGATGGCGGGGCCGGGACATTCCATAACCTATATATCCATATATAAACATGAATGGCGCTATTTATATAGCATATTTACATACATTCATGTTATATAGGTTATGGAATGTATACAAAGTTTATTCTTCATTAAAGTTTGTCTAATGATCGCGTTTAGCGTGAAACTCGGCGTAACACTAAAAGTGATGTCTTGTCTTTAATTTTCTACAGACTACAATTTATATATATATATATATATATCTATCATATATATCAAGATATATATATATATATATATTATATGATTTTAATTTCAGGGGTAGAAATTAACTTTTGAACACGGAAGTCCAACGGATTGAGAGGGGATCCTCAGCAAAATAAGGAGTCCGCAGTCTGACGTTCAAAATTAAAGATATTAATAATAACACATGCTTTTTGTTAAGATTCATGTGGTTGCACGTCTGCCAAATTTTCTTTGGACATTAGCTGGAAAATACGATAATTCCGCGAGGCCGTGCTCTGGATTGAACTAGTTGGTATGGCAGAATTTTCAGGGAGTCACACGGACTCCTGCATATGTCAAATCAGGGAGTCCGACAGTAAATCAGGGAGTATTCGACTCCAGACTCCCATTAATTTCGCACCCTAAATTTATAGATTTTTAATTTAATAATAAATTACTGAATTTATTTGTGTATAAAGAATAAAATCATACTTATATCGATTGCAAAAACCCGAGCAAACACTCACATAGAATGCGACGATGAGACAGACCATCACGATTGGCAGTGATGCTCCATAGAGCTTCACATTCCTCTTCCAGGATGGGGACGTTGGCTCATTTCTTCCCGTCACAGGATTCACCCCCATCGTACCCTGCATCGAAAACCCACACAGTATTAACTGAGACAAAAATATGAAAATTAAAAAATCAAACATTTTTGCTACTCAACAGCAAATGCCAGCACAAGGCACATGAGACCACGCCCCCACCAAAAAGAACAGTTCCTTGTAGTAAACGGGTCTCACTGGAGCCAAACAACCACCTAAACAATAAAGTATTAATTAGCAACAGCATTTCATTAACAAAGCACTGTATAAACAAAACGACTACGCAAGTAAAACAAACAAACAACCAACCAGAAGCTACGCTGAAGATCGAACAAGTAACAAATTTACTGCCCGCAGCACGACCGCAAACAAGTGCAGGAGAACAAACAAGAACCACAAACGAAAAACAAGCGAACACGCTCGACTTCCTCCCCGCCCTCCCTCTCACCTTGAACGCGGCGCGGGGCTCCTCGACGGTCTGCATGCCGATCGTTCCCCACCCATACGCGAGCTCGTTGCATCGTCGCTTCCACGCCTCCAGAAACACCGTGACCCAGATGAGGTTGAACCCGGCGAAGAACGTGTGCTTGTTGACGTTGTCCCACGACAGCAGGAAGTAGACGATGCCGATGAGGGCGGGTGGCACGAGCGCCTGCGTGTAGAAGCCCAGGAAGGCAAAGTAGACGCCAAGCTTCTCGCCGAAGTACGAGCGGATGTCGTCTGCCGGAAACAAGAGAGCGCGTGGTGAGACGGTCGTTTCGTCTTTTTGTCTTCGCGTCGCCGCTGTCCGTGCCACGGTGGCCACCGCCGCCATTGTCGTTGTTGTTTTTGTTGTTTTTGTTGTTTTTATTTTTTCTTCATCGTCATCATCATCGTCATCATCATCGTAGTCATCATCATTGTCATCGTCATCATCGTCATCATCTTCAGCTTCTTCTTCTTGTTTTTCTTCTTCAGTGTGGTGCAGGGCAGGTATGATAGTTTGCTGCTTTTACAGAGTGAGGTCACTGGCTGTAACACAACCTACTGATGTAGCAATCGCAGAACCCGTTTCTCCAAACGGTATCAAGTGAAGCTAATCGTGATAAAATGCCTGGCTCAAGGTCACAGCAACCGCGATCAAGGTCGGGGTTTACAACCTCAAGACTATTCTGCTCAAGTTCTGGCTATCACGCCGCTGTAATTACCCAGTGGTTGAATGGCAACAAGATTCTGGTACCAGTCGTGTCCTAGCCTCTTCAGGGTGTCTCGCTCATGCAGTGGGTACATCTGAACGATCACGCCCTTGTTCATGCACTTTTGTACTGGAAAAAATACACATTTTTCGTTGAATAATTGTGATACATTCTGCATTAGACGAATCTAACTATAACGAGGTCTGTGTGTCATTGTCTGTGTGCAAATCTTTACGTAAAAGTCTGTGTGGTAGCATATGTGTGCAGTCTTTTTGATACATTCTTCGGCGTTAGACAAATCTAATATAAGTGAATGCGTGTGGGTGTATGCGTGTCATTG
>NW_014577318.1:60719-63701 GCF_000485595.1 Priapulus caudatus | reverse complement strand
AATGACCATTAATGACATTGAAGTTGGGAACATTCCTAATGGAGTATCACCCAACACAGGCGTCACCGTCGCCACGCGTTACAGCACCCACCCTTTCCTTCCGATCCCCAGCAACTCTCACCGTCGCCACGCGTTACAGCACCCACCCTTTCCTTCCGATCCCCAGCAACTCTCACCGTCGCCACGCGTTACAGCACCCACCCTTTCCTTCCGATCCCCAGCAACTCTCACCGTCGCCACGCGTTACAGCACCCACCCTTTCCTTCCGATCCCCAGCAACTCTCACCGTCGCCACGCGTTACAGCACCCACCCTTTAATCCGATCCCCAGCAACTCTCATCGTTCCCGGATACCATAATCACACAGACATAGAACACCTTCGCCACGTGTTACAGCACCCACCATTCCCTTTTGCTAAATCACATTAATTGTCAACATTATCAGACACTAAAACCACACGCACCCGATGCCACAACGTGCTACAGCACCCTTACCCTTCCCATCCTGTCCGCGGCGACTCTAACCAGCAGCTCAGCGCCCCCTACGCTTTTCCCCGCGCGCAGCCGCGTCACCATCCAGTCCAGCAGCTCCTGCTGCACGTCCTTGCAGAACTCGACGACGACGAGCGGAGGAAATCCAGCGTCTAGCGCCGGCGATGCAGACTTCGTCTGTCTCTCCATGGCGACGGGCGTGGCTTCAGTGGACAGCGACCTCTGGGACAGGTAGGTGGAGCTGATCAGCTCGAAACGATACCTGGAATGATAGACGGAGGAGATTCGTGAGCGATGGACGCGTCTGTGTGATTTATATTTCTCCCTTCCCAATACACGCACAATATTATTGACAATAGTATTGTCAATAATGAATATTGACAATATTATTGATCGTTAGTGTGCAACATTGAAGGAAAATTTTGACTTGCACAATATTCTGACAGAATCAAAACCCAGTAGATATTTATTGAAGGTTCTCATTATCCACTCATTGTCTCATTGTACAGATCCGTCTGTTCACCTTCAGCATCAGGGCATAAATGACGATATTGCACAATATTATTGTGCCGTTGGTGGCCAACAGAATTTCTTGTCAATAATTATTCAATTGCATCAATATTATTGTCAATGATACTGTCCGTGTATGGGCCACTTTAGGCTGGTCGTCTCCAGTTACTGTCTGGTTGGTTGCTTACTACGTGGTTTCGAGGGAATGCGTTGAAGACAATGTATAACAATTGAACAATGTTTAAATAAATGATCATCAATACATCATACATAATCAGACATTTACGAACAGGAAACTCCGGTGAAATATATTCATACTCTGAACTAGAATTGGCTTGAACGAGAATATTTTCTTATACAATATCTTGATGTGTGTTGATGATGATTTGAAAATGACTAAACATAATACCATGTTGGATAAAAGGGTACTTAACACAGACTATTGAAAAACACAACGAAGCTAGACCATCACACATTGCAATACAGCTAGCTAAATAATATGACATGGTGCACACATAGACATACGCCTACCCAAAACAAAAGACAACTAAGTATGATAAAATATAAACATCATTCTATATGATATATGAATAAGTAGAGATAGTACAAGTGAAACAGACAAAATACCACATCCAGATCTATTTCTTTTCTTTTTTTTTAAATTATAAGAAGAAAACCACACAAAAATTATGAAATCAGACCAATTCATACTCTGACAAATCAAGTTCCTATACACAGTGCTAACTTTATACATAAGAAGGCAAACAATGTATGCTGTAGTGAGATTTTCGCAACAGATCTTTGAAATAAGCAGAAGCAGCAGGTCGTTGTGACCGTGAACCTACACACATACATGAAAGTACATACAACTTAGCAAGATCCGAGTCATCCCTCGATGCAGGTAGATGTGTGTCCATTTACCACTAGTCAAATGTCTTCTGACAAGATAATATTCTCCCACTACATAAACAAACCAAACCAAACCAAGTTTTTTTAATGAAAAATATAATGGCAAAATTAAAAGGAACGTCAGTAGTCGCGTTGTCTTTCTTGTAGGGCTGGATGGCAACCTCTTGTCCTTGTGTGCAAATCGTCTGCACAAAGCAAAAATAATTCTTAGTCATCTAAATCACACTTTAGCTCATAACCAACCAAATATTGGATGCGTATCGGCGATTCTGTACATAATGTGCAATTTTCGAGACACGTGTGCAACACGTGATGCCAGATGCACATAATATAAACACATCAAACAGCAGACTTATATAGCTACACGCATAACCTGATCAAACACATGCTGCTATGTGCAGTACTTAGCAACAGTCATATATGGATACCACATAATATAAGTGCGCATTCGTTGGGAATTGTGCACACGTAGCGGGGTTATAAAGATATTTAATAATAAATACATATAGTGTGTGTAGGAAAAAGATAAGTCAGGCCGCTCTCTGATACTGCCGGCTAATTCAAAACTGCCATCATACACTGCTGGCAGTGATGAATATTAGCGTAGTTACATCGCTAACACGCTACTACTACACGTTAAATATTAATTACTCATACAATATGTTTAGAAGAGAAATGGCATATCGCAGGTCAGTGACACTCCATTCTCTAGAAGCCTTCAGACTCTGTGAGAACTCGTGTTTCCATGGCAACAATAGCACCGGGGAGGGACAAGTATAACGATGGAATTATAGTAATGCACCAGTACAACGTTATTACTATAGAAATAGAACAGAAGGTTCTATTTCTAGAAATTATTATTAATAGAATAGAATCAGCCGGTGCGATGATGGAATTAGTAATAAACCAGTGCAACGATATATAACACTATAGTACCTGTGTGAATATATATATACCTAGTGATATATAACACTATAGTACCTGTGTGAATATATATACCTAGTGATATATAACACTATAGTACCTGTGTGAATATATATACCTAGTGATATATAACACTATAGTACCTGTG
>NW_014577318.1:30839-59975 GCF_000485595.1 Priapulus caudatus | reverse complement strand
ATATAACACTATAGTACCTGTGTGAATATATATATACCTAGTGATATATAACACTATAGTACCTGTGTGAATATATATATACCTAGTGATATATAACAATATATATACCTAGTGATATATAACACTATAGTACCTGTGTGAATATATATACCTAGTGATATATAACACTATAGTACCTGTGTGAATATATATATACCTAGTGATATATAACACTATAGTAAGAACCAAATACAATGATCGCAGCTTCACCAACTGACTTTTGCTACGTAATTCTAATATTATTATATAATTCACAGCGACGATAAACACAGGACATTTGGTAATTGCATGACAAGCAACAATATTGATGAATATTTAACCCTACGTGATCAAAACATCCGAAAGTTTATCATAGGTTTTCCTAACATCAGCATTGTGCCGTTTCTTCTACAATCACTTCTATCCCTTAATTAAAGTTAAACAATATATCACGAGTTTATATATGTAACATCCCACTAGATAAAAAGAAAGTAACGAAATGATACAATGTAAAGCACCTCAAAATGATTTTACTGCAGAATTAATAAATGATATAATTGCACTAAAGCAGTATACTAAACATACTTTTACTAATAACAACTATCTTATAATAATATCAACTTGAGACCAATTTAAAGGTCTGATCACTGCCAAGGTTATGATAATTATATTCTACCAATACAGACATAAATAACGTAATTAGTAAAATACAAACTAGAACAAACAATATTCCAATCCACGGCTGTGCTACTCACGCTATAGTGACACGCCCGTATTCCCGGCCGATTTCAACTAGATTGCCCTCAAATCCAGTATTTATTATCTGCACATTGACACGAAGGTTTACAGTACAAAGGTTGTTTGCTTTCTTTTATTTACATAGATGCAATGCGTGATCGTGTACACGTTTCCACGGTTACCAAAAGTGTTCCCCACATTCTATACTGGTTTACTAGTTTCCTGTTAGTAATATCAAAGCAAATAGAACTTTTACCTATTTTGGAGGTGGCCCCCACAATATGAGAGATAAATAATAGATATATGGAAGACAAATAATAGACAGCCCAATCGTACCATTATCAACTTTGTTTCATTTTGTTTGTCTCAGTGTCAATGACAGACTAGAATCAATAACACATCATTATCACATTCATTAGCGTATAATACTAGCAAAATAAAAGTGAATCCCGGTTTTGAATAGCTTTGCTATTATTTACTTTTACAGGTGATCTCATTTCTGCATTATTAGAAGGGCATGCCCACTATTTATGCTAGACAACTACTGCTTGATAGATGTTGTAGACGTTCTAGATTTATAACATCTATCCAGCTAATTATTAATTTAAAAGCTTTGCCCACGTGTCTTCAATAATTAATGGATACTGGGAGTATCTCGTTCACATGGTGATTAAAAGACGTGACAAAACACAAATCCCCTTGTGATCCTATAACATAATTTGTCTGATGGCCCAGGCGTACGGCACGAGACAGTTAACTCTTGATAAGAGCAGATGATTGAGCGGCAGATGTAAGCAGACTTTGCACGTACGTATGCATTGCCGTCTCACTGCATTTACCAGCAACTAGACGATTTTCAAGGCTAACGCTCCATTAGGAGTGTTCCCAACTTTGATATCATTGATGATTAATGATTAATGATTGATAATCCTAACCCTAACCCTAACCTAACCTATAACATAACCCTAACCATTAACGACATTAAAGTTGGGAACACTCCTAATATGAAGTATCACCCATTTTCAATATGAACACCTTTCGGAGATTCATCACACAAGGTAGACTCACACATCACTGTGAGTCACGTATATTTGGGGAGATGACGTCACATGGCATGCATTGCTCAACAGCCACATTGTCTGGCCACGACCTTATATGTACAGCGCAGAGCATCGAGCGTGTCTGTCTGTCTGTCTGTCTATTTTAAATAACCACCTATGCGCGCGTGTGTTGCTACGTATGTGCGCGCGTGTGTGGGTTACGCACCCGCTGATGTGGAACTCGATATTCTAGGTCGCTCATGGATATTGCATGACCTGTGCTGCCCACCCGCCCCCGTCAATGCAGGTGTGCGGCGCGTCACGGCTGCTACGCGGCAGTGCTGCCCCCGTGCGACGGAGCAGCGAAGGCACAGACTGCACCCACCACTACTACTAATACCTGCCTACACCACGCCTGTGATACACACCTGTGTATGAGGTACGCACCTGTGAGGGTCGTTCCCACGCACTCATGCACGCGACTACGCCCGCATGGAGACGCAGCGAAGCGACAGATGACAACACTGATTCGACACACGTAACACACGCGACATTCTGCTGACTGTAGTAACTCGCGACAGAGGAAGCAGAGACATCTCTGGCACACTTATACTGGCATCACACTCCGTGGTTTACTCGTGGATACGACGCCGGCCTGGTGGCGGCATTCACAGGAAAGGTAAGTGATATGTCTTGTAACACAACCACGTGCCCTTACTAATCGTAGCAACGACTCCATTAAACTCAATAATGCGCACTGCAAGTAACATTACAACTACGATATATATATATATACGAAACCTTCCTGGCTAAGTCACTAACACCATCCCACGCTGGCAGCCTAGGTCTACCGGCGTAGCCCCTTTGCTCCGGCTCCCTGTAACGGGAGCGAAGGGACTACACCGGTATATAGCTATGGGTAGCCATGGTCTGGAGATCATGTATGTTTGTCGTCAAGAACTTTATGGTTTAAAAAGCTCACGACTTCGACACGACCCGTCATATAGCGGCGAGGTGACACACAACAATCACACCACGTCATAAAATATACAAGTTACAACTATATAATATCATCAAACGTTATGTACCTCAAAAGACGATGCCCGACCGCTCAACTAAAGGCAATTGCAGACGCGCGCTGTGCATAAGCTCTAAACGTGTACCTGCACGGACAGGTTTGCTCTCTAAATGCCCTCCAGGCAGCGTAGTAAGAAGGTATAGACATGCTTGAACGTATACAGACAACGGCGTTGTTAACCGGCTCGACGGGCTGTAAATATACCTGTATCACGCGTTCTACGCGAAACTACCCGAGATGAAAATAACGTCGCGTTATAGAGAACATCATTGCTAGTATGCAGCACAGTGTAACAAATCCTTGGTGTAGCAAATCAGTCCTATAGCCACCCCCCACCCCCCAGAGATGCAATATTAAAATCTACATTTACCATTCCACGTACGTATTGTTCCAAAATCTGTCACCATCTCTCATGTAGTTTTCACTCGCTTTCTCTCTCTCACACACGCACGCACGCACGCGCGCACGCACACTCACCCCTTTCCAGTCTCCATCTCGAACTTTCCCCCAATTTTCTCTCTCACTCTCCCTCCCTTTCTTAGTCACCCTCTCTCTCTCCTCCGCCTTCTCCCTCTTTTCCCTCATCTCTTTAATAGCACCTTTCCCTTTCTGTCTCTCATTTTTCTCTCCCTCATTAGTTTCCCGCATTTTCTCTCTCAACCACTCCCCCCCTTTCTCCAACTCTCTCTCTCCCTCCCTCCATTCACCCTCTCCAGCTTCTCTCTCTCTCTCTCTCTCTCTCTCTCTCTCTCTCTCTCGCTCTCTCTCGCTCTCTCTCGCTCTCTCTCTCTCTCTCTCTCTCTCTCTATCTCTCTCTCTCTCTCTCTCTCGCTCTCTCTCCCTCCCTCCACCCTCTCCAGCTTCTCTCTCTCTCGCTCTCTCTCCCTCCCTCCACCCTCTCCAGCTTCTCTCTCTCTCTCTCGCTCTCTCTTCCTGTCTCCTCCCTAGCAACTTTCCAAACGGATACATCACGGGCCGGCTTCATCACTGATTTAATATGTGTAGGCGTGGCAACGTGCTGACACATATCTAGTAAATTTACAAATCTACACTTAATGTGCGAATGCAATCAGTATGCCCATCGGCGCTTAAACGTGTTCCCAATAAATGCTGCGGATGGCCCCGTATTTGCTCAACTTTAATGACTATTGTAGTCCGGCTTGCACACAGGAAATCCACCTCGCAATTCGTTATGCTTCCCTGACCACGAACACAGCGATTGTCAGCAAAGTATAAATACGCACTCTATCCCACAGCATTTTACACTACAGGATGTATTATCACCCTTTCAGACTCTGCTAGCTGCAGTAAAGTCAGGAAACATCTTGTAAAGAGTACAACGAAAATGCACAAACGTATGTTGCACGTGTTGCCACACAATGATACACAATTAATTAGCTCTCACGGGGTGTGACAGAAACTCGAACGTATTCTAAATCAATGGCCGGGTTTTGGCACCTTTCACATTCCAAGACGCTGGATTAATGGGCTGTTATAGATTGCAGAGGTCGCACATGGTGGATTGTATGCAGCACGTAGGGTTCGCACCATTAGTTTCGATTTCCCATTTATTCAGCATTAGATTAAGCTATTCTCCAGTGAGGATAATAGCAGGAGTCTATCAATAGTGCATGCATGCATATTACAGTAGAGGAGAGGTCAAAACCCTCGCTGCATTGCGCCTGCAAGGTGGCGCCCTAGTTCCCGCAAGCAACGACCTTTGTAATTTATAAAGGTCATTGATTGCTGCAACTAGGGTGTCACCGTGCAATAATAGCCAATTTACACTGTAAAAACGGGAGAAACTTTACTGTTCGGAACATGCATGGGCATGTATGCCGACGTTATTATACGTCATAAACCATGGATAGAAATTCATGTTTATATTGCTTGAAAATTGTACTGGCCTGATTTTCCTCAGGTTTCACTTTGTCATAAAATTATGAGCAGTAGCGAAATCTGCTACCATTCCTTTAATTTAAATAGTTCATACATTTACAAGGCACCACCTTTGAGAGCCGAGAAACATTATCGATGCTCCGAGAATAAACAAGAATAAACAAGAATTGAAAAGATCGAGTTAATTATTATTCTCAGTCAAATGCCACCAAAATGAGCATCTTTTACTACTAAAACATTTGCGTATTGAAAATTGTACTTTCGCATGCACTACTAAGCGGGAACATTGAGCCTTTTATAGTTACACTTATTTGGCCATGAGTATATGTAGAGCAATGTGAAAACGTAGAGAGCATGTGATTACGTGCATGAGACCCAGAAATTTACGGGAAAGCCGTCAGACAAATGTCTGTCATTCATACACAAGGTGCGCAATTTGGTACCATGAACGCATCCACAGATGCTACACACGCACCACCGCCAACCACCATCAGTAATTATGCTTCAATAGCACATATAAGCCCATGAATATATACATACATAATATATATATATATAGCATGCAGCAGGTGTGCATGATATATAGCTGTCTACCCGGTTACTATTGATAAGTACAGTAGGTAGTATAGCTGGTACAAACTGCTGCACATCCATGAGTAAGTGGCTGGAAAATCTTCGAAACATAAATATATCTTATTACTGAAAAAACAGGTTCATCAGAAAAGAGGATACAGAAATGCGCAAACTGAAATTTAAGAAGCTAGACATTTTGTCAAACATGTGTGCAGTGTGTTAATTACCAGATATGACCTGTACCAATGCAATAAGAAGGCAACTGTTTCTCACATCTTACTAGAATCAAGAAAATAATTAAAAGCCCATAAACGATCATTGAGATCGCATAAATCGGTGACATATAATAAACAGATACGCGTGAACGTTTACTGAACCATTTTCTTTACATTTCAGAATCTCACAATGCTCATCAAGTTCCACTCTACTCTGATCTTGATACTTCTCCTGGCTGCGAGGGAAGCAGCCTGTTGGAAATGTCCGACACAATGTGACTGTGGCCTCACTCCAGATGGGAGGCTACGGGCTATGTGTACCAAGGGAGGAATGGACAGAATACCACCTGATCTTGGTATAAATTTGTTAACCCCTCGCAAAAGCGTTCACTGAAAAATTAATGAGTAAATATCGTCAATGGCCGCAGAAGCATTTGTTCAACATGAATACAGCCATCTTTTAGCACGAGGCGTTATTCGAACTACGGGCGTTTTTTATTGCGAAATAATTTCATAAATTGGAATGAGTCACGTGCATTCCATCCTACAACGCTAATCAACGCACAAGTTTTTGCCACTCGACCGATTCCTCGAGATCGCTATGAATTTACGCTGCACAAATCTAACCAGTTAGAAGATTACGATCAAATCACGCAAGCATGAACTTGCTACTACGAAGTATATAACAATGCCAAACGACACGAGATATTCGACACCTTATCGACATCGGTTAAGATGTCGAATATCCAGTGCCGTTTGTCATTGTCTTCTTCTTTGTAGAAAAAAAGAGAAAAAAAGCTAAAAACGAAGCCATCGCAACAAAATCATTTCCACAATCGAAACAAAACACTCGCAAAGCGCAGCTTTCCCCCCCGCGTTTCAGATCCGCAGACGCGAATCCTCATTGTCTCTTAATTATCTCATATTCTCAGATATTCGACATCTTAGACAAAATCAGATAGACCCGTGACAAAAAAACCACTAAAAACGAAGCCATCGCAACAAAATAATTTCCACAATCTCATCAAACACCCGCAACACTCCACTTCTTCTCTGCGTTTCAGATCCGCAGACGCGAATCCTCGTTGTCTCGGGCCCCGCCGACCGCCCCAACAACATCCACGGCATCCCGCGCGGCACCTTCTCCGGCCTGCAGGCCCTCGACGAGGTCCACATCACCAACAGCAACATCCGCGGCATCGACGTCGACGGCTTCCAGGGTCTGTACCGCTGCGGCACGCTCAACCTCACCGACAACGCGATCACGCTGATCACCGACGACCGGCTAGCGGGGATGCCGTTCCTGCGGCGGCTCGTGCTGCGGGGGAACGCCGTGAAGGAGATCGCGTCCGGCACGTTCGGCGCGTTCAACAAGCTGCAGTACCTCGACATGTCGAGCAACGTCATCGACTCGTGGGCGCCGAGGCTGTTCGCGAACCTCACCAACCTGCGCGTGCTGATCTTGGACGACAATCCATTAGGGTGAGTTTGTCGCGCCTCCGTGTTCACCAACTTTCTCTGGGTGGGTGGGGGTGGGTCGTGAGGGGTTGGTGGTGGAGGTGGGGGTAAAACTGATCAAACTGTGCGCAGAATCCTTAGACGACAATCCATAACGGGGAGTTTGTCGAGCGTCTGTTTTCGCCAATTTTTCTTTGTGGGTTTAAAACAAACCAACCTGTGCGTGAAACTCTTGGATGACAATCCATTAGGGTGAGTTTGTCAAGCCTACGTTTTGCCAACTTTTCAAACCCCCTTTTTGCCCTTTTGTTGGGGGTGTCTAAAACTGACCAACCCGTGTGCACTAATCTTGGACGACAATCCATTAGGGTGAGTTTGTCGCGCCTCCGTTTTCGACCATTTTTCTCTGGGGGTGTGTGCGAAATTCTTGCACAACAATCCATTAGGGTGAGTTTGTCCCAGCTCCGCTCCGAAAATTTATCTTGGGGGTTTAAAACGGACCAACCTGTGCACAAAATTCCTGGACGACAATCCATTTGGGTGAGTTTCTTACACCTCCGTTTTCGCCAATATTTTTTCCTGGGGGTTTAAAACTGACCAACCGACGTGCGTGCATGACAATCCATTAGGGTAAGTTTCTTGAGCTTCCTATAATATTTTTTTATAAATATATATTTATGTGTCAGTGTGCAGCAGCTAGCGTGCGGCAGCCAGCGTGTGTTGCAGATGAGCATTTGGACGGCATTTACAGGAAATTGTCGGCAATAATAGGTGAAAGAAAGTAGAGAATAGATAAATAGATTTGGTAGTAAATAGATTTCGTATTTATTTAGCATTATATTTTATTGAAACGCTCCAAGTGCCTGTGCCCAGACACACTCGGTAACCCGTTCAGTTACACGTACCGAGCACTTGACGGCATGTTTCATGTTTCTTTCTACACGTGTGCTCATGAAGCTACACGTGTACACATGAAAGAAGAGGGAGTAGGGTATAACTGGCTACACTTACATGTACGGTAACCGGTTCAGTAACATGTACTGAACCCTTGGTGATGTTTCACGTTCCCTCTACACGTGAACACATGAAGGAAGAGAGGGGGAGGAGGGCATAACTGGCTACACTTACATGTACGGCAGGAGTAGATAATAGGGAAATTCCCTATTATCCCCTATTCCCTATATATCCCTCTATAATTCCCTATTATCTACTCCTGATGTACGCGGTAACCCGTTCAGTAACATGTACTGATCACCCTTAGTCATAGAGAGTTCACGTTCCCTCTACACGTGAACACATGAAGGAAGGGGGGATGGTATATCTGGCTACACTTACATGTAGGTAACCCGTTCAGTAACATCAAGAGCATATAAAGAAGGTCTTTCTTCAGTATAGAAAGAAGGTCCTTCTTTATATGCTCTTGGTAACATGTATGTACTGATCGCCCTTAGTCATAGAGAGTTCACGTTCCCTCTACACGTGAACACATGAAGGAAGAGAGGGGGAGGGACTCGGGAGGTATAACTGGCTACACTTACATCATTTACATGTGATATCTGGTTATGTCAGCTGCAGCACTCAGACGATAAACCGCACGCCGCACTCGCACACACACACACACACACACACAAAGCCGAAAATTACAACATGTGGAATAACACAAACGACTTCGCGAGCACCTCGGCGATAGCGGCTTGCCCCCTTCCTTCTGCATTAACAAGGAAATTCTCCTTAGTGGAGGCTATTTATGCGCGGCTGCTGCTCCTCTGAGTGTGTATGCTGGCGGCGGTGTATTTTCGGCTGATCATTCTAGCTTATAGGAGCTGCTATGTATGTATGAAGCGTACAGTGAGTGAGTCTCTGGTTGCCGGCTCGTAAAATCAGTATAAGAACACCGAGGACGCACGTTTAGTTCGTTTTTCAACTAATAGTAATTAGAAACTGTTCGCGCGAAAATGTATTACACATTCGTTATACAGCAAAGAACACACCGTTACACGTGTATCTTCACAACAACAAGAGTCTCCGAATCACTCGTCACAAATCTTTTCATCGTCTTGTCATGTTTTTTTTTGCGTGTAAATTTTCGATTCTCTTTGCGATTTCCCACATCCCACATTCGTTACAGCTATAAGCAGCCGTCCCCTGTGTATCCCCATAACACCAAGAGTAGATAATATAACTGTTATATTATCTACTCTTGATAACACCAACAGTCTCTCAATCACTCGTCACAAACTTTTTTTGCGTGTAAATTTTCGATTCTCTTTTCGATTTTCCGCATCACACATTCGTTACAGCAATTTTTTAGTAGTTTTTTTTCCGCGTGTGTAAATTTTCGATTCTCTTCCCCCGCGGGACGTTCAACGAGAACGTCAAACGTCACACACTCTTTTTTCAAGTATTTTGTTGTTAATTTTAGATTTCTCTTTGCTATGTTTCCCCGCAGGACGTTCGACAAGAACGTGTTCATCGACACGCCGACGCTGCAGCATCTCTCCGCCGCCGGCTGCGCGATCCGCAGCGTCGACGACGACAGCTTCTCCTTCATCGGCCGCCTCCTCCACCTCAACCTCGCCGACAACCTCATCCAACGAGTGCAGACGCGCCTCCTCTCCGGCTTCCTCCAGCTGAAGACGCTGAACCTCGACGGGAATCAAATCGGGGTCGTAGAGGAGGGGGCGTTCGGCGGGCTCTACCTCGAGTACCTCGGCCTCTCGCGCAACAAGATGAGCTACGTCTTCGACGGGACGCATCAGCAGCAGCAGCAGCAGCAGTCTCCGTTCAAGGGACTCGTCGCCAAGCGTCTCTCGCTCGCGTCCAACGAGCTCGCGTCGGTCGCCGCGGCAATGCTCGTTCCGCTGGCGCCCTCTCTCGAGTATCTCGACCTCAGCGGGAATCCCCTCTCGCTCGCTCAGCTTCCCGCGTCGATCGCCGGCCTCAACGAGCTGCGCGCGCTCAACCTCACCGCGTGCGGATTCACCGCCTTCCCGCCGGACGCGTTGCCGCGGTTACCCCGCCTCCGCCAACTCACGCTCGACGGCAACCTCCTGCGGGAGTTCCCCGCGGCGCTGCTGCGCGAGCGATTCTCGCGTCGCCACGACAACGCCGCGCTCGACCTGCGCGCGAACCGCCTCGAGAGCATCGACGAGGAGGTCGTCGCCGACGCGCTGCGAGGGGGCGCCACCATCGCGCTCGACGGCAATCCGTGGCGGTGCTCGTGCGAGCTGCGGCCGCTGCACGCGTGGGTGCGCCGCGCGCCGACAGCCGGCGACTGCCGCGTGCGTCCGAGCGCGATCGCGTGCCTGCGCTGCGCGTCGCCGCCGGAGCTACGCGGCAAGTACGTCCGCGCGCTCAACGACAGCGTCATTGCGCCGTGTCCGCCGCTGCCGCCGGCCGCCGAGGGGCTGAGCGGCGGCGGCAAAGCCGCCATCGCCATCGTCATCATCCTGCTGGTCCTGATCATCGTCGCCGTGGCGCTGTACCTGCTCTGGCGGCGCCGCCTCATCAATTACAACACGAAGGAGGACGAGAAGGAGAACAAGACCGAAGTCGAGAAGGGATTCGACAACCTGACGTTGGTGATGGAGGACGAACTGCCGGAGCCGCCGGGAGGAAAGCAGAAGCAACAGGCCGACGCCGCGGAAGAAACCACCCCCGCGGCGAAAAGCGAGGCGAACGAAAACGAATCGTCGAAAACGAAGGACGATTCCGCGGATGCTGTCACAGATGAAAATAACGTGAAGAAGCCATCAGATGCAGAAGGCTCTTCTGTATGACATAGCCTTCCACATCGATGATCTTAACATTCAATGGTGGTCACCACTGATATTATCAGGAAGAGATATTATCTTAATCTTTCAGATAATCTCGAATAATCTCAAATTTTAGATTCCCTGACCTTATCAGGTTGTTTTTAACCAGTTTCTGTTAGCCGGATGCAAGTATCCCGTAATTGCATACAGACACGAACTAGGTTTTATCACAAATAAGAAAAGTTCACACTACTGACACAGCCATCATCCACATTGTTCAATTACGATAGGTAATGTAAAATCATTCATAATTTTACATTGATAACGAAATGGGCACATGGCTAGATAAAACTGTATGAAATCAGTGTTTTTATTGTGTATTGACGATTTTACGTTACGGAAGAAGAGATTTTACTGAATTTTCTGTAATGCTCATGCGTGTTCACATTCATGTTTCAGTTTCTCCCATGTGTATATAAATGTATTATTGTTTTAGGAGAGATTCACCAAGCATATTTACCACTCTACGATATGTAGTTCTTTGTGAGTTTACCACTGTTATATATATATTTGCGTGTGTTTGTGTGTGTTTTTATGTGTGTGCGTGCGTGCGTGTGTGAGTGCCATACCCATGCGTAAATTGCATGAACTATTGTTTTTGAATATGTTAATTTATATATTTGATTGTCAACACCAGCATCGAACTCTTGAGAGGAAAATATCAAGCTGTTCATAACAAAACACTGCTTTTAGAAGACAAGGACAAATTCTGTCGCTGTAAACAGTTGCTGGTCATAGAACCCCACGTAATGACAGGCAACTATATTTGAATTCAGAAAGCATATTTGTCGCACATGGAATGAGAAGTATGCGCAGTATGATAACAGGTTTATACGTAATCCATTCATTACACGAGTCAGTGCCCGCTCCTATGGGTGCGGTATCTGCACATGCATCTGTTCATTCTCTGTAATATGCTCAAGAATATAGTCCTACCACAAATCATTGTGCACTGCCGGGTCGCTCACAGACTAGCCCGTATGAAGGCAGTCGGAAGGCATACTGCCGAGATAGACCCAAGGTTTTTATATACAAGTAAATTTGCATATATATACTACGTATAAGATTTATCACAGTTGTGTGCTTTTACCTCAGAATTTATCGTTTTACTCATTCCTTTTATGAAGACTGACGTAGATGGTTCACTGATTATTACCGAACTAAGTGTCGCATCTGTCTGTCTCTATGTCTATCTCTTTCTCTGATTTTTTCTTTTCTATGACTTATAAATGTGTCTGCACTCGAAACATGGTACGAAATGTAAATATCTTCATATAGCAGCTAGCCTGTTACAATGTTTTCGATTGACATGGTATACTCATTAATTAGAAATTATAGAATCAAATTGAATGCATTCGATCAGGTTTTATGTGATCTTTTCAATGTTTTATCTTTGTGCTAAATTTTCATCATTGAGAGCTAGTTAGTTTACTAGAAGATTTGAGGGAAATATACCCAACTCATAATCGAGACTTGCCAAAATGGTTGTATAGCAGATGAGATTACAAGTAATTGTTGAAGGCAATTTATGTACTACTTGTACTGTCTCACTAGTATATTCACTATGGCACTACACTGCAGACTTATTAGTTTAGTTTATAATGATGTATGTCTGTGCATGTATGCAGTAGGTTAGTGTACACATATGTATGCACAACTTACAATGTAAGACCAATTATTGTAATTCACTTGCAATAAACAAAACATTTATGTAAGCATTTAGCCACATCCATGTTTACTAGTTTTAGACAACTATTGCAAAAATCAGAAAAAAATTCAATATAAGCGCAGACCAATTTAATTAATTAATTAATTTTTAATTAATTGAAATATATACAATCTTGACGGGATAAGCAAATTAAATAGGCTTTCCATGATTTCACTCACAGCCACCAAATATAGATGACCACGGATATAGTGTGGGTCGCATGTTGATAATGCAAAAAAGCAGCGTAGAATCAGAATTTCATCAATGCACACTCTTAACACACTTCTCACAAAGTTGATAAATATCAGTAGTGTCCGTGCTATAGAGAAAGACACCTGGCCGTTTATAAAGTCATTAACGAATTTCAAAAGCAACTATAGGAAGTGGTTGACATGGTACCAAAAACAGACCTGACAACAGTAATGAGTGACCTTAATTAACATATAAGCACTGACAATGACAATAAATGAAACAAACACCTACCATGGGCAAGAGCTCTATGTTAGCATTAAATCAATGAATGAAATATGAGAAATTTTACATGATTTTTGTGGGACAAGCAGCTTGATAACCAGGGAAAGAATCTTCACACATCACAAGATATACAATACAAAATGCCAAACAGGACCTATTCCTGTTGTGGAATAAAGGATGGTAGACCGATGAGATGCATTAGTGGGTTTAGGGAGATGGGAATTATGTAGCTCAGTTGGACTAACAATCTTTTCATGAATAGAAACAGTACATAGATAATTAAGCCTAGGAATGACATAGCATAGCTGTATGAATTAGTAATACTATGGCTACCATTGCTTGTTCAATTAAAACCCACCTATTTGTATTTTTGACTCTTACTTTGTTTACCAAGTGGCCTTTTTTAAAGCCCAAGGGACTGTACTGAAGAAGGAAGGAGTCAATTACAACTACAACTACTGACCAATTGATAGATAAATAGCGTAGATTGAAATAGAAAGTTTCAATTGTGCAATTACCTACAGAGGTAGGAAGAGAATTGCAATATGGAATAACAAAAACAGGTGAACTTCAACGGATCATTAGAAAGCGGTACATGGCAAAAGTAGGTAAATGATAAGACTCAGACGAATGATTGACCGCCTCGCACATTATATAATTTCAACATTTTCTGGGTGATTACTCCTAGTAGATGCCCTATTCTGGCTTAGCTCCTTAAACACTTCAAGCAGTCACCTCTACTAAAATCCTAAAAGCTAAATGAAGCCAGTGGTAGTATCAGTGCCTGACACAGTGGGCTCCATCATGAAAATGACCAGCCTGATTAGCCACATGAACTTGGGCCATTTCAATAGTAAAATGATGGTGAATAAACACAAATTGTACTTACTACGAGTACCAGTCTTTATATAGAAGTATAAGGCGATAGGGAGTACACAAATAGTACCCCTATCGCCTTATACTTAGTAACTTACATATAAATGGTGTTCGAATGCTCATCTGAAACACACGATGTCACCACACGCACACCACTGCACAAACTCATAAAAAATAGTAGGGGAGCAGGTGGGAAAGTGTGTCCTTGGGCCACGATAGTTTGTGCATTTGCGCTTTTAAGGTGTGAACTGAAGCAGTGATCAGTGCATGATGCTGAAGTCTAAGCGAGCGTTGTTTTGACTGTTGATTTGACGATCACGCTTTCCCACCTGCTCCCCTACTATTTTTTATGAGTTTGTGCAGTGGTGTGCGTGTGGTGACACCGTGTGTTTCAGGGCCCCAATATTGGGATCAGTATGTAGCCGAATGTTCAGTTGTTAGAATTATCACTACATAAAGGGTTTGGTAGTAAACACAATTCGTGTTTATTTACTAACATGTTATTATTGACTGGGCGTGACTGTGTCTGTGAGTGACAGTGTGTCGTGAGACTGAGTGTCACTGTGCCACAGTTCGTGGGCTGTGGAACTGCTGACAGAAATTGTTCAAAACTTCCATTTCTGATGACGGATCGCTGCACATACAGTGAATTATATCAATACATGCCACAGTGAACACAGAGATGTATGCATGGGAGTTCTAATGTAACTTAACATAAAATATATACTCACTGTTTTAGTTAACGCTTGTCTGCTTGTAGTTGTAGTGGAAGTTGACATATTTGTCAACAACAGCAACGCCACCACGTGGACATATTTGCAATTATACTGCAATCCATCATATATATCCAATATCATATGTCATTGTAATATAAAATAATAATAATAAAATATTATTTTGTATTGAATCAACCTATTATTGATTCTAAAATGGCAACTATTGACACAAAACCGTGTTTTCGCTAGTGCAATGTGCCATGTGATTGTGATTCACTGATTGGTGGTGAGAGAAATATTTACATCATGGCGGATGGATTGACAAGGTTGAACAAACTTATTCACAAATAATGAATTATTATCGTAAATAAGCATCAAATACTAAATCTGCACGATCATGCAATAACTTGAACGAATATATCATGCACTAGTTTAACATTCCTGTCGTGTCTTTTTTTTTTACAGACGTTGCAGTTATGACAATAGCTTTGAGTATGTCGATTTCACTGACGCATCCGGGTTTAGCAACCAGTCGCGCATCGGACGCCTAATCTCTGAAGAGATTTCAAGCAACAGCAGGTCACAACCTCTCACACGAAAAGATTTCAACAATTTTTTCGATACAGACGGTCGGCTTGTTGATGAACATCTGTTGAGAAAAACAATATTTAAAGGTAACTGGCGCAAATCCACTTTAGCCTAGTTTAACTTTAGGCACCTTAGCCTAGGCTTAGGTATCACGAAGTGTTGCACAGATTTCTGTGTATCATCAACTGATGCACAGACTTTCCATATATCAAGGAATGATGCAAAAACCCTAACCCATAAAGTATAACCTTAGGTATCACGAAGTGTGTTAGGGTTGGGGTTTTTCCATCATTCCTTGATTATTGATTATTGTGGATTTGACTAATGTTAGCTCGTACGCCGTCGCCGGTACGTTACATCACAGTCACTGTCATCATCATGTGCAAACATGATGTGTGGTGTGTGCGCGTGTGGCTAAGGTACTTAAAACTTGAGTTTGAAACTTTCAGTGAAAGAAACGGATTGGCATTGTATACTATAGTATGTGCATTATCAGTTTAGATCAGTTCCCTGCACACCAATGTTTAACAGGGCATACATGGGGCTTCTGATAAGGAATAATTTGAATTAGAGTTATGGTATTATTAAATTTATCCATAAACTTGCTCCAACATTTTACTGAACATAAATACATATCAAACGTAGGTGGAGTTGATCCAGAGGTGCGCCCAGATGTCTGGAGGTTCCTGTATGGACTGTATCCATTGACATCTACTAAAAGGTATTTTGATCAAGTGAACTTTTGCTTATTTTGGAAAACATGTCTATACATGATCATATACATATAATAATAATAGTTTGCATGAACGCTCCAAATATTTAGAAGTTATGTTGCACAAATGCAGCTAGGCTTTTATGTAATTATTCTTCTGTAGGGAAAGGCAGTTGCTGCTTGCAGAGAGCTACCTTAAGTACGAGGCACTGAAGCAGCGTTGGAAATCTATACTTGCGCAAAGTGGCGATCCCGAAGCAGAGTCTTTAATTCACGCTAGGTGAGCTGACTCTTCAGCAAAAACAAGATTAATAAATGAAAGTTTGATAGAGTTCAAATGATACAATTCAATAATACAAATAATACAATTCAACATACAAAACGATCAAAGTTAAAGATATGTAGAGAATGTGCTCGCTGTTACTATTCATATGCTCAGTTGCTCACTGCTCATACGTCGTGTTCAGGTGGTCTGAAAGTGAAGGTGGAGGTAGCAATGACGTGGTACAGCGAGTATCACCGGTTTCCGCTCTCGCTCAGACGTCAGAGGGGAAACAGCAGCTGGAGTTCATGAAAATCCAGGCCGAGGTAGCTTTTTTGATTTAATTCCATATTTATATTTATTATGATAGTGAAATTATGAAAAATAACATGTGGGAGATGCAGAAAGTTCATTAGTAAAATATCCATTTAAAATATTCATCGTTGAGAACTTTAGAGGCCTAGCTTTAATGTAGAAATTGGCATTATATAACTTTCCATAAGTTAGTGTAGTTACTTTTACTCATTGCTTTATTTCCTATTTGCAGATATTGCACAATAATAATGCATTGATTTTGTTTTTGTATTGGCTCGTTTTAGGTTTATGCTGGCAGGCAAGAGTATGATCTAAATGATTTAAAGGGGTCCATAAGAGTGATAGACAAAGATGTACCAAGAACTGATAAGGAATTGGATTACTTCAAGTCAGTTTTACCTCATGCCATGCATCTATAAACAACAAGCTTGAATCTTAAAAATGTTTTCTATTTGGCACAGAGAGTTTGCACCAAGGGAAGCTGCATTATGCATTACATAAATTTATTGTTAAAAAGTATTTCGGGTTCAATATTTGACAAATTGCTGATGTGAAATTACTAGTTGTGAAAATGGTTTATTGTTGGGATTTGTCTTATTAATATATCCGGTGATATTTCGAACAGAAATGCTACTGAGTATTTGTATACGTCGATGAAACTAATAATACTGTGGCTTTTCAGGGGTGAAAATAACCCAATGATGTTCGTACTCAGAGACATACTAGTGACATTTGCAGCATTCCATCCTAAAGTTGGCTATGCACAGGGAATGAATGACATTCTGAGTCGTATGATGATTGTACTTGACTCTGAGGTAGGTAGAAATACTGGCCTTTTTTATTAATATAGGAACAAAATTGAAACGTTATATTATGAATAAATATAATTAGAATTTTATATTAAGTATTATTTCAAAAGATGAGAAAATAAAAATAGTTTGCATTACTTTATTTTCTGAAAATTTCACGCAATGACATGATATGTCACTTGTGTGCAATCCTGTGTTTGCGATTCATGACAATGTACTCCTTACCACATGGTACACCGTACCACATGAATGAAGTATGACATTTTTACAAATGTTATCTTTTTTCAGAAGGTTGTTTTCTCGTATGTTTAACTTGCATTTTTGTTGTGTTTTAAGGTGGAGGCATTTTGGTGTTTCACCTGGTATATAGAAGAGATCCAGCTGGACTTTATTGCAGAGGGAATGGTCCGCAAGCTCTGTGAGTATGTCTACTGCTGTGATGTATGAGTGTGTTACACATTTTAATTCTTACTATGGTAATAACACGTTAGGAAACAATAAATTTTATGTTTTGGTTGATATTAGTGTATTCACTTGCAAAACACTAGGTAGCGTATGGTATGAAAAATGTAGAAATCACTTTCCCAGTAATGTGTTTAATAGCTGTGCATTGTTTGCAGCTTTGCTTAGACAGCTGTTGGAGAAATTAGATCCAGACCTCTACAACTACCTGGGCATATGTGGGGTTGATGATCTTACATTCTGTCACAGGTACGCTCAGAGCTTCCAATACCTATACTTTTTGTACCTTCCTGTCGGAATGTCTTTCTCTCTCATCAATAAAGTTAAATCTGTTTTGACAATAACAAAATTAAGACTTTTAAGTGAGAAAAGACAGAGTTAGAACCTATTGATTATTTAGAACTATTTTCTTTTAGAATTTCATGCTACAGAGCTTACAAATCAATTCCACACAAACGGGAGAAGTTGTAAATTATATATTGATATCACTATTCATGAAAAATACACCTTTTTGCAGGTGGTTGATACTTGGCTTCAAGCGTGAGTTTGGCTTTGAAGATGGCGTAAAGTTGTTTGAGATCTTGAGTAGTCATTATTTGGAGTTGCACTCTCTAGAAGCTGAGACACAGAAGAGACTCCAGCGAAGAAAGAATTTCGAGCAGGAAGGTCTGTTCTCTTCCACGCACACATACTGCTAGCTATAATTTCAGGGTAGATTGCATCATACTGGTCCATTTCCCTTCTATGATGTTAAAACCAAACCTTACCCATCTTTTTCAGTTGAATCATAATTTTATCCAAAACCATTTCATGATTCATGCTCCCCCCCAAACTAATAGATATTAGTATGCCAGTAGATAGAATTTCAACCCTAACCTATGGTATTTTGTAAAGTTTTAATAATTCACATGTTCAAGTTTTACAATGTAATGCCAGTTTGATTTGTCCCTCACTTTCAGATGTTGTACTCTTGTGCTAGAGTAAAGAAGGCATAGTAACAGTCAATCTTTTCGATAGACGACTTGCAGTAATTGCAATGTTAATAACCAATAAATTCTTGAAGTCGGTCTTTTTCCGTGAATGGCTTGCCCTCATTTGTAGGAATAACCGAGCATTGCTTATCGTAGGTGGGCACCTCAGGTCTGTGGACGATGTGTCGGATCAGGAGTACACGTTTGACCTGTTCGTGGCTGTATCGATTATGATGGACCACAGAGATAAGATGTTCCGCTGCACAGATGCCGCAACCGTCTTTCAATGCATAGCGAGGTAAACACGTCGTTAGGGAAAATGGGTTCAATTCGGTTCCAAAGATGGCGCCACTGGTCTGTGACCACGTTGCAGTGGTACCGATTGAGCTTTTAAAACTATATTTATATCACAGATGTGTGTGTTTGCACACGACTGGTAAAGTTGTGACTGATTCGTGACGGTCTGTAACAATATTTGCTCATTTGTAAAATCCTACTGTGCTTGCGTTTCTTTGTTGTGGTTAAATCATGTTGACATATGAACTTTCCATATCCCTACCATGTTTGTAGAGTTTTTAATACCTCCTGTAAATGAACTTATGCATAATGCTAAGCAGGTTAATAGATTCCATCATGTCATTCTGTATGAAGCCACTCAGTTATCTTACAGTGATGTCGATTTTTGGCAGGTTATCCATGAATATTGATGTGAATGACATCCTCTGTAAGTCGGAAGCTGTGTTCCTGTCATACTGCCGCAAATCTGTACACGATTGCTTTCAGGTGAGCTATTTATTCTGCCAGTGCTTACAAAAGCCTAATTCAAACTACTCGAAATGTTAGTGTTGATTGAAACAGTTGATTGTGGTCTAGTAAATAATAATATAATAGTAAAGAATAAAAATAATTAATAGACAATGATATAACGGAAATTGTTAAAGCAATGATTTCATATTTGACATGAGATACGGTAAGTCGTTGCTCGATTTGTTTGTCTTTGTTTAGTTGTATCCTTGATTGTGAAGTTCTAAGTATACCTATATGATAGGTTATCGAGAGACCAAGCAGTGCGAAGGAGGTGCTAAAGAGAGGAATGGTTGTAGAAATGCAAGTAATGGGTAAAAGCACGAAGACATCTTGATCGGGAGTAGGTCTGGAGCACCAAGAATAGATTAGACGGCTGTGAACTAGGTATGTACGAGGTCCACACTGTATTACAGGAAAAGAGATGTACGATTTGAGAAGGAAATAGGAATTTCTATAGTGTTTGAATGACCAGCAAAGGTTCAGTAATTTATAATATAAAATGTTGCATCATATTGAGAAAGGCCTTTTGTTCAGAATGATATATACTTATCAGTATTTCTGCACTGCATGTGATCTCTGTTAAGCGACCACAACTTTTATGGAGTTTAAATAATATAAAGCATTTAGGCTATTTATTATATTACACGTACTTGCTCAATTTAAAAATATTGTATTAGTTTTGAAAGTAATTTTTTATGTTATGTCGATGTTGCAAGTTATTGCTGTACTGACATATGAGTTTATGCGATTAATAAATAACATTTGTATTAGAGAAGATTAGGAAAAATGGGAATTTTAATCATATTTATCATAACTAAAACAATCAAAATTGTAATTATTAGCGTGTTATTATAGTCTCGAGGAATTTTATGTGGCGATCTTTTGTAAATATAACAATTGTAAATACAATTAAAAAAATATAACTATGTTGGATTCGTTTGTGTAAGTGTGGTCTATATATAACATTACACCTATCTATTGCATATATAACCGAGAATCCTGTGGTCTGTCGGTGCTAATTTTACGTGTTAAATATTTTAATTACGTGTTTGCTATGAACCAAATCATAAAATTTTTAAGTAGGGGAGAATCAGTTATACTGTACTATGACATAATTAAGACAAGATGAAAAGCAGTTGATAAATCTAATCAAATCAGTTCTATTTAGTAAGATATGAAAAAACTATGAAGCCATTATTTCACAACAAAAAGCCATTTTTATTGCTAGTCTATGACAAAAGCTGTACTGCATGTACAGCACAATATAATATTTCCTACCACATCATCAAGTATTCGTCATTACACATATTCTATGAAACTACGGTATTGCTATTTTACACTTGCATATGTGTATTTGCTGCTGCGATACTACATAATATCTGGCTCACTATGGTGTTCTATGCTACCTCTATGCTGCTTAAGCATTTACCTAGGTAATATCACAGTTACTAAACACAAAGGTAATGCACATCAATGATAAAATATCGAGTTTCAGGTAATTGAATCTCGTTTGAACACGAGAGCTAGTGTGTGTCATAAGATGACATGATAACTCACATGTTGTCATTTAAGCACTATTACTTAACACGAATCTAAACGTGTTGAGTAACTTGCTAGCTAAGCGAAATAGGCCCTACTAACTGCCCGAACACAGACGTTAGACATAACTATCGTACCTATACAGGGTTCTCCAAGGGCACTTATAGCCTGGCGCCCCCGCCAGGCTATCGTCGAGCCCCGCCATCCTAAAATGCACCCGCCACGCTAAATATCTAGTAGGTCTCAGGGGAGAGATAGTGAATATAGAAATAAGTTGTGGATATAGAACTAACTTATCAGTTAACCCTAACCCTAACCCTAATCTGAACCCTAACCCTAATCCTAACCCTATCTCTAATTCTAAAATAAAACAAAATTAGCCAAAAATAATAAAAAATAAAATAAATAAAAGACAAAATCAGCCAATCAGAGCCGTCCCCTAGCGAATCACTATCTCTTCCCTGTGCAAAATGGGTGCTATCCCCCGGGCGTGGAGGGACGGTCACGTGATACAGTTGACGTATATTCAAAACTTAACAGTAACACTAACCCTAACACTAAATATCTATATATTGGATATCTATATATAGGGGTGTCATCCACAAAAATTAATCTATGGTGTGGGGACAGATAGCATGATACAAAAACCCTAACCCTAACTCTAACCCTAATCCTAACCCTAATCCTAACACTAGTGCTGTCACGTTGCGGTACTGTCCCTCCACGCCCGTGGGATAGCATTTCCCGGGCAAAATTCCTAAATATCATAGCCGCCATGCTGGTGTATACACGATAAGTTCAAACAATGAATTAAAACACGTTGGTCTCGATGCTACGGGAACAAACAGTCACCCTATCCCTATCCCATATTACCCCCTATACATATATCCCCTATACCAAAATTAATCTATGGTGTAGAACCTTTTGCTTTAAATATTTTGCATCTGAACTGACAATCAATCCCAACCAACTGGTGTAGGCTAGCTGGCACAATAATGTTTATTTTCATACTTCAAATCCGAGTGTTTTCTAGCTCATCAAGAAATCTTAATCGTGAATTAAATCGTGAATTAATTTCCAACGGCATTATTACAGGGCAGGTAACCCAGTCTAACACGAGGTAGAGTAGACTGGTACACTTACCGACCACTCCTGCCATTGGCAATGGTGACAAATTTTTTTATATTTATTTATGAGGTGAACTCGATTTGGAACCAGCAAACCAGCATGTTCACCCCTACATTTTGGTATTTTTATTCCATTAATTATTTTGAATTTTTCGATGGTTTTGCCCATGCAAAACAAACATTTTCACCCCACATGCAGTGCTTCAAATTTACACACAGAGTGTCCCAGATTGCATCTCAGAGCTTCTACAATTCAAAAGTTTTGCGGTTGGGCATGCCCCCGGACCCCCTAGCTCTGAGTACCACCCCCCATGCTATCATTTAAAAGCTTGGAGAACCCTGCTATACTAGGTGCCTTCTCAAGTATTGAAAAGGTAAACCTAATGCATATTCTAACATACTAAAGGTATATTATCGAAGTTGCATAATGAGTAATATGAATAATCACCTTTCGATTATCTTTTGGAGTTGAAGATATATATCACTTATCGCGTTGTTTTTTCAGGGGATGTAAAATCGCTCACGTTTTTTACCTGTTTATGTCAATTGTAAGCAAGGTTCACAAAGCATTTCAATCTTTCGGTGGTTTTTGAAAGCAATTTCCAACCTCCGTATTCATGTATTTGATGTTCACTGCTCAGATGCCCTACAGTGTGTGGGTAAATATTGAGCCGGGCCACTGTAACTCCGTGTCTGCAATAACGGAACCGCGCTATCCGTATGTTTTTACTGCACAGATCGCTTTTACGCGCAATGCATCGAAAAACGCAACACCATATACTACCTACGAAATTTTCCTGGAGAGATCGCGTGGACCAAGGATAGTTTGGGACCTAGATACAATAATGTAACCCAACAGGAGTAGGGTTACATTGTAGGGTTACGTTATTGTATCTATTTGGGACCGCGCAAATGTGTTTTTTGCATGTGCTAAACCTAATCCAGGGTGCTAAACTAGGCTTGGACCGAGATCGTGGAATCAACACTAGTCCACGACGTTGCCACAGTGCTTGCATCGTACGACCGTATTGTTAGAGAGCGGCTTCGTAATCCTCGGATAGATGTCGTTGTTGTTGACGACGACAGCGGGGATCCGTTGCTTTGCTGCCTCCTCCGCGGAGTTCCCCTCCTCCGCGGAGTTCCCCTCCTCCTTTGTGAGGTGTAGGTTGAGGTCCGCCGGCTCCTGCCCGAGAGACAGCGACCGCGGGCGACGCGGAGAAGACATTACCCCCGAGATGTCGCCGCCGCCGCCGCCGCCGCCGCCATTTTGATCGTCTGCCTCGTCGATCTCCTGCAGCTCTCCGGTAGGGTGCGCCATCTTCAGGCGGTTGTGGAAGTCGTAGAGATAGTCGATGCGCGAGTCGAGCGAGTACTGCTTGCTCGAGCGCAGCCGGCTGCGGTTGCTAGGCGACCGGCGGCCGAACGTCGAGTCGCTCAGCTGCGTGACGAACTCGTAGATGACGTCACGATTCTCGAAGATGGCGGCGAAGGAGCCGTTGACGAATTTCGGCACGAGGGGGCTGTTGCTAAGCAGCAGACTCAGACCGAACTCCCGCTTGCGTTGCTCGTCGTCCGACTGCGGTTTGGCGGGGCGGAGGGTGGCTGCGGCGGCGGCGGCGGCTGCGGGAAGCTGTAGTTTGGTCTCGTCCAGCCGCTCCTGTTCTTGCAGGATCTCGTATGCTACGCTGCGGATGATGTTCCAGTCGCCGGCAATGTCGGCGTCCGTTGTGAAGCGTGAGGTGACGGTGAAACGGATGACGTATTGCCCCTGTAAAACAGTGAAACGGGGTTCAATGTTAGCGAGTTAGGTAAGCGTAGGCAAATTAGGTAAGCGTAGGCGAGTTAGGTAAGCGTAGGCGAATTAGGCAAGCGCAGGCGAGTTAGGTAAGCGTAGGCGAGTTAGGTAAGCATAGGCGAGTTAGGCAAGCATAAGCAAGTTAGGTAAGCGTAGGCGAGTAGGTGAGTGTAGGCGAGTTAGGTAAGCATAGGTGAGTTAGGTAAGTGTAGGCAAGAGTTAGGTAAGCGTAGGTGAGTTAGGTAAGCGTAGGCGAGTTAGGCAAGCATAGGCGAGAGTTAGGCAAGCGTAGGTGAGCGAGGTAAGTGTAGGCGAGAGTTAGGCAAGCGTAGGTGAGCGAGGTGAGTGCAGGCGAGTTAGGTAAGCGTAGGCGAGTTAGGTAAGTGTAGGCGAGAGTTAGGCAAGCGTAGGCGAGCGAGGTAAGCGTGTGTGAGTTAGGTAAGCGTGTGTGAGTTAGGTGAGCGTGTGTGAGTTAGGTAAGCTTGTGGGAGTTGAACCGTTTGAAACTGCAGAGCAAACGTTGAGGTTTGCTTGAAAGTTTACGTTCGTTACTTTCGTAAATTTTCCTCCTTACGTATTTTTTAATTTAAATGTTTGGTGAGTGAAGGCTATAGCTGTTGAGGCCCCGTGGAGGTTTAACGGTACATTCCACACGTGACCTCTATTCAAATATAGTGACGAATAAAACGATGTTTGATTCGACTTGCCCTGAGAGATGCCGGGACCATGTGCACCTTCCCGCCAGTGTTCAGCCTCTTCAGCAAGGCTTCAGTAAGATGATTCTCCCCCTAAATACAAGAACAACTTCTGTATATACACGGTAAACAGTTACGTATATATATATATATATATATATATTTATATATTATATACATTTATCTATGTACATTTATCTATGTATATATAGTATATAGCTAGTCACGTACACTACAACCAGTGACGAATATATTTCGTTTGTCGCCTTTGACGGGTTGCGTGTAAGGAATATATATCTGACCCTATACTGTGTTACCTTCTCATATATGCGACGTGATCAATAATCAATCAAACGCCTGGTCACGATATGGATCGATTTTCATACAGGCACAGTGTATACGGTGCTAAGGGCATCGGTGGGGGTTCATGGGTGTGTAAGGATGTATTTTCAGTGTTAGAGTAGGGTTGAGGCCGTGGCTGTTCCAGGTTTTTTCGGTGTTAGGGTGAATTGAGGGCTAGGGTTAAGGTTAGGTTATTTGTGCTTCACTCACCTTCAATCTAAAGACTACCAGTCCGAGTATGCGCTTTGCAGGAACCTCAAAGTATGGATCAGCCTTCACGAGTCCTTCAAACATCCCGGCAAGGCGTACACCCTGTAAATGTACAAGTTGAACGTGTTGAAACATTGACATTGAAAGTTAATTCTCATGTTTAATAAAGTACGCTCTACAAATTAATAAATCGTATTGAATAACGAACGTTATAACCACTAGGTCAAGTATAATGAATTACTTCTTTATCTTAATATTCGTATATTGATAGATAATAAGCTATTAGATATTAAGTAGCTATTGATAGACAAGTAGTAAACCCATTCAAAGTTTAATAATGCCATTGCTATTTAATCAAATATAGTTAACGACAGGATTTTGGTAAAAAAAAACAGAGATGTCATCGTTTGAGTTAACTGGATGCATCACCTGTACACCCGCATTGCTGTAGATTCGTGTTTTAGAGGTTACCACTCTCCGTAGAGATATAACGGGAAGCATTTACACTACTGATTGCGAAGTATATCGTATTTACGCAGGTGTCACCCGTTTGTGGACGACAGAAACGTCTCATCGATGTTTGTTCGGGTTTGAAGTGAGTTGCCGGTCATGAATAGTTAGCCCTGTAACGCCGTGCGTGCGCCTAGACCGCGTGCATAATTTATGGCGTCTGTCAACACGCGCGCACGCTACATGCGAGCACGCTACTCGTGCGTGCGTGCGTGCGTGCGTGCGTGTTGTCGCCGCGTTGCGACACACACGCGCTGACAACATTTACACGGCAATTGCCGGCTCGTGAGAAAAGGCCACGTCGCGGCCATGCAGTTTCATCGCCAATACGCGACGCGTGCGCCGCGATCAGTTAAACACATTCGGATTGCTACTCGATTCGTTCCACGTGTAGACCGAGTTTTCGCGAAATCGATTTGGAAGTCTAATGAGTGTGGTGAGTGTTTTTTTTTCGCGCAGAGATTAAATCGCGTAAGGCATTGCAGACAGGTATTCATAATGCGATGACGAATACGGCGAGACCGCGAGAAGGTTTCCGATGAGAAATATTGTCATCAATATTAATGTTTTATATGTAAATATCTTAGACTATTATATCTATATCTCGTAGACGGCAACCGCTTCTTTCGGCTCGGTGTAGAAATAAAAATTATCTTAACTAGGCTGTATACATTACTTTTAGGTAAGTCATTTTATGTAAAACGACCAACAAAGCACGACGCTCAGGAGAATAAATATAATATGTGTGTGTACATACTAGAACACCCGAAATAACCTATAAATGTTTTACTAGAAATAGCGCCTGTAAAATTGCAAACGTGAAATATTAAAGTTGTGTAAATAAGTTGCCTGCGCAGCGCATATATGTATATATATGGCAACGTAACGTCCCATTCGTATAAACGTGTCGCAGAGTTACAGTTTTGCAGCTAAATTCTTCACCCTTATATGTTATTATTACATATTATCAAGAATCCATAATAGAAAATATTCTATAATAGACTCTTGATATTACATATTATAATGTTAGCGTTTAGGACAAGGTCAGATCTAGAGAAACCGAGCGCGTAAGACGAACCCTCGTCTTGCGCGTGTATGCAGCCAGAACTTCACATAGCTTTACTTACCTCTCTGACGTGTTTCTGTAGACCAGTGATACCGAAGGAGCGGATGACAAACCAGAGCTTGAGAGCTCTGAATCGCTTACTTAAAGGTATCTGCCAATGCTGAGAAAGAGTTAATATATATAACATTAATATAATTAATTATAACAATCGAATTATTATTACTCATTTACAAACAACACGAAATCTGTGTTGTGTTGGGGACGTATGAAATAAATGTATTCACAATGCATGTCACACGAATTAATTGATATCCTTTGAGCGCATCATTGTTCTGCATAAAAGAAGCCTCATTACCTCGGCAGTTGCGAATCACGCTCCCCATTATTAATGCAGAGAATCAGAAAAGACACCCCCTCTTTAATAACATTGGCAATAATCTCCCCGTCGTGTGCAGGGTGCGTAACTACGAATTATCATTTAGAATATTTTGAATCCTACCGCATACATGAATGAAGCTGCGACGAGGGGAAATGTTAATTTAAAATATCATTAACCGTCCTCTGCGTTTCATCTATATTCGTATCGAGATCCTTTCTCACACGCTGCGAGTTTTTTAATATGGAAAAAATGGTAATAACATTATTCTAAGGATTAGATCAAAACTTCAACGAACAAGTTGTGTTGTATTAGAGCGCTGTGGAGCATTATGTTCTATACTATACTTCTGTGAACGCTAAGCAAGCTATTGAATGAACGCAACATGTACGCACGACAAGTTTCCTTCGTTTTTTTGGCGACCAGGTTCTCTAATTCGGACAAAGCATGCGTATAAAGCGCGTCTACACGAGGAGAAATTAACTAGTTATGTATCCACTCGAATAAAAGTTTTAAGATTCTGTGCTTGAATAAGGTTTCGAGTTTTTCGAAGCATCGCGTAGACACGACGGCAATAATAGATACCCAGCCGCAACGACCATGCCGCAACTCGCAATAATTAACTCTTTTTTATTTTTTCACTTTTTATTTTACGTATAGCATCTTAAGCCCAGAACAGACAGACCGGACATTCTCTCTCCAATACTAGACACACTCTGCTAGACGGCTATACTGTGTAAGTTGTTTGCTTAAGTGAAGCCAGGACGGCGCGCCGTCGTAGGTGCTGCGCTGGCCGCAAGCAGCAGCTGCGTCCACAAGGGCGACACGTCACGATGGTGACGTCACTCACCATGTAGTCTATCGCAGCTCCAGAGTTCTCGTGTTTTAAGTACAACGGTTGCACGTTGAAGGTCCGGTGAAGAGCGCCGCTGTTCTTTAACCTGTAGTGGGTATTAATTACAGTGGACAATGATTTACTATTGGCTATCAAACTATGCTTAAAAATTCCTATTTATCAGCCGGAGTTAGTTTGAGAAATCACAATGTCACCCGCCTACGCTGAATTGTACTGCACAACATATATTTTGTTAACTCAAATATTTTTGGATATCTTTTTCTTAAAAAAACAATTATTTGCGAAAAACGCAACGGTAAGCATTTTTACATTGACAAGTAGGTTGCGCGGTAAGTATGCACGTTCAGGCCGCCACATGAATGCACACAGAATGAACCAACCACCCCAGCTGATAGGACAAGAAGTCGATAATTTCCTATAATAACTTGAAATCTCGCACAACCTTTTCCGTCTAAGAGTTAAAAAAACAAAAGGTTTCTACACATCCGCCAAACATCGAATTGTTTCATCTATCCCAACGCTGATTGGTTGAGTAGGTAGTGTAATAGCTACAGGCGGGAGCTAGTGTGGAAGTTTGTTAGAACAATGCTTTCCGCTGACGACTCATTACACGGACTCGTACGTCATTGCATTGATCGGCTAGTGTATAAAGCGAAGATTGGCTTCATTGTGCGTGCGTGCATGCGTACCTCTGTCCGTGCGTGTGGGCGCGTGTGTAGGCGTGCCGGTGTACGTGCGTGTGGACGTGTGTGTAGGGGTATCTGTGTGCGTGTGCGTGGGCGCGTGTATAGGGGTATCTGTGCGCGTGCGTGTGTAGGCGTGCCGGTGTACGTGCGTGTGGACGTGTGTATATAGGGGTATCTGTGTGCGTGCGTGTGTCAGCGTATCGGTGTACGTGCGTGTGGGCGTGTATAGGGGTACCTGTGTGCGTGCGTATGTCAGCGTACCTGTGTGCGTGCGTATGGGTGCGTGTATAGGGGTATCTGTGTGCGTGCGTGTGTCAGCGTACCTGTGTGCGTGCGTATGGGTGCGTGTATAGGGGTATCTGTGTGCGTGCGTGTGTCAGCGTACCTGTGTGCGTGCGTG
>NW_014577318.1:10022-29873 GCF_000485595.1 Priapulus caudatus | reverse complement strand
CCCTTCGCTCTGCCACAGGTCTGTGGCAGAGCGAAGGGCTATAGTAGGCGCCGTCGAGGTATGGGTTTACCTGACTGGCTTAACACACGCGGTTTACAAAGACCGATTCAATACTCTATGAATCCTGAAGTGCGATGAAAAGTGCGATGAAGCGTGTCGTTGATTTGGAAGCTGTGAAACAACAGTGAAGTGCAGTGCAAGCACGCACGCACGCAGGCACGCACGCACGCACGCACGCACGCACGCACGCACGCACACACGCACACAGTGTTACACACACGCACGCACGCACGCACGTGCGCGCGCACAAACAAACATATATTTGGTATATGGTTTATGCGACTGCATATGCGATGCATGCTCACTGGCACGACAGTCTGTGATCGTGGCCACGGAAAGATCAGCTCCACCAGTAGAGTTTTCACGCCACGCTCAATAAGACCTCAAACGTTTTGCGACATTTTTTCTCTTCTAATACGACGATTCAGTTACACGCGCTTTTCTACAGGAGCAACCATAGAAATATAATTATAGAGACACAGTCTCACTATAGTATAATATTTCTATGGGAGCATCATTGCGCGAGCAAAGCTGTATACTGTCACGTGCGGTTTACCTAAACATGCCTTAATTGATTAATAATCGATAATCGATGACTTTCTGTGTTTCGCGTTAATTGTTTCGCTTGATATTATATACTATAATATACTTCGATCGGCTGTAATTATATACGTGCCGCTATTAGAGTTTTATCCAGGCTATTTAGACTGTACGTGTCTAGTCATTAGCTGCAACGAAACCTTTATATATACAGCGTGTATATAATAGATATAAATATAAGATAGATAACGTGAGCAATAGTGACGTCCAGGTATAAGAAGATACACCGCACGGACGAGTTTTAGCTTGTATCAATAATAACTTGTGTTCGAGCAAATTATATCCATCACATATATGAAAATATGTTAGCTAACAACGCGCGTTATGACAATGTGCCACACCTATACGCTGGACCCCCACTCCCCCACTCCGCTCACACCCACGCCAGTTTAGACGCGGTCTTATCTTAAAAGCGATTCAAAGTCTGAGATCTCTGGCGAGCATTTTAACACAATAGAAACGGCACGGCTTTATTGTGGCGTGATGCTCACGCTGATTAAATATCACGTATAGATGCCCGCGTCAAACACGCACGTACGCACACACACACACACACACACACACACACACACACACACACACACACACAACGAATTCGCACACACACACACTATCATCTGACGTCACCACGGCGCGTTCGCCACGTGGTCGAGGCTCTATCGAGATAACGATAATGATAGCAGAGTGGTCTTCTCACGCGTATCATAAACTTTCTTCAAAATGTTTCAGCTCACGCCGAACGTCGCCGTGCCTGACGTGCTCGAATAACTGGTCCGCAATGAAACCAAATCCGCAAATTTAGGCACAGAACCGTAAACAAAACATCCATAAGCTATTACACGGAATTGACTCACACACAGAAAGTAGTTGTTTGTATACCCGCGTCGTTGCTTTAAGATAATGGTTCGCTTTTCGTAGATGCTCGCTAATGCACCACGGCGCCCGTGTCTGATGATGTTAGTGTACTGGTAACTGCTGCAGTAATCACTTCTCAAACTACTGCAACGCTTCTTTCCTCCTATGCAAATCCTGATGCTTATCGTTGACTTTTACCAGTTTAAATATCCCTACATTCGCACTTAAGATAAAAGCGGACATTGAATAATAATTTATATAGGGCCCCATATATATATATTATATATATATCACCTAATATATATATATATATTGTTAATGCGTGAGGTAGCGAGAATAACTCACGAACTACCGTTCTAAGAAGAGGGACGGCGGGTGTTTATTTATTCCCAGCTTTTCAGCTAAAAATGTGCCTATTCGTAATTTCCTTTTATTTAAAATCGAAATTTCAGCTTTTCCCACGTCTCGGTTTACTTCTATTCCCGATTAAATTTCACTGGTAGTTCCCGATTCCCAGATACATAAAATGGTCCAATCGCGCATCACGAAAATAACCATTCTCTCTCGTCATAGGATTATTTATGAATCCCAGAATCTCTCCAGGGCACGACAGTACCTGCGTTCGGATTTGTCTCGTATGCAGTATTTATAAACCTGCTTGTTCGCTTACCACAAGGCAGTGCAGTCAAAGTGCACCATCATCCACTTGCTAGGGTTAAAGGCGAACGAGTCGGCATACTCTATGCCTTCTGTGTAGCATCTGTACTCGGGACAGACGAACGCCGTGCCCGCATACGCCGCATCAATGTGCATCCATAGACCTTCCTGCTCGCCTGCAACCGCATGCCACCAGGGCGGCGTTAAACACACAAGACGAACAGAGCGCACCTAGCGATGGGAACCGGCATTAACGATGCATTATCGGCAAAAACAGCCACGATATATATTAAGATCTAGATAAAGTTTGAAAAGACCAAATGGCTAGCGAGTCAAATAGGTAGTCCATCTCAGTAAACCTTGCAGTAAATGATTATTTCACGAGGGCAGTCGTCGTCAGCATCACCTTGATAAAAATGCAGCGATTTCTGTTCTGACAGTTACTAAAGCGAAATTGCTCACAAATGACAGTACTTACATATTGGTCCCAGTTCCGTAAGCTTATCAAATGCACAGGCTCCTGTAGTTCCCAGAGTTGCGCATAGCTGTGTCAAAAAAATTGGATTCAATACTGGATCTAATACTCGCAACCCAATTTATTTAATATAAGGTTAAACTTTTCGTGTAAATCTTTATTGTATTTATTGTTCTTTTTTCAATTTGTTATAATTAAAATTTAATATTAATATGTTAAATTAGTCGACGATTCAAGTCGTTACTGCACGAAAACAGAATAGTCTTACAACTTAGTCCACTCTCTCAGTCAGTTATCCATAATTCCGTTATGGTAAACGATAAAATGGCTAGAAGCTATGTTATATCAACGCTCTGCAGTAAGTGTAAATTACGAAGCTTACGAAGAAGGGGATGAATCCTTCCTGTCTGTCAGAGTCGATAGCCTTCTGTAGTTCCTCGCCTCGCAGACACAGTTCTTCGTCGCAGGTAAGGAAGTGCATCTTGACCAGTCCTATGAGGCCGGCCTTTTCTACTGACGAATGTGCCTGCGCAAATATGCAGTACTCCATGCAGTTTCTTTTCCTTAATAAAATGTTGTTATCTCATCTGTATCTGAGTTTCGCCTGTGGTCTCTCTACCTGTGCTTGCGCGCGTGAGTGCGTGCGCGTGTGTTTGAATATAACCCTCACTGAGATAAGCGTGTGTGCAGAAAAAAATTCGAAAAATGCCGGTCTCGGACTTTGCTGTTGGTTTTATTGCAATTGATTTATGCATGAACGTACGCACGCACGTACAAACGCACTCATTCATACTCGTACCCGTGTATGCACGCACACAAACGCACGCACGCACGCACACAAATGATCGCGTATAAGTTAATCTAAGACTGTTCGGCGCACAGAATATCTCAAAGAATTGTCAGTGCTTACAGTTTAAATTCAGTAAAAACATCGGAAGATGTTTTTACACAGTCATTCACACTATTCACTGACACCCAACCTAGAACTTGGTGTAAATCGTCAATCATCGATATTCGAACTCTATATAGACCTCATCTTACATTATCTTCGTCGTTCATTTGCTCTCGCCGATTTCAAAGACTTTATGAAGAAGATGGACGTGCGGATTGTGCTCTTATTAAGTAACCGAGTGTGACCTCTACGTGGCGATCACAACGTGGTACGCAGGATAACGCTCATGTCGCGTCTAGTCTATGTGTAGCTGCTAGTCTATATGTAGCTTCTAGCCTATATATGTAGCTTCTAGTTTATATGTAGCTTCTAGCCTATATATGTAGCTTCTAGTTTATATGTCGTGTCATGTCGCTTACTAGAACTGCCGTCATTATTCACGACCTTGCGCTCAGTTTTCAGGTGATCTATGCAGTGGACGTGCGCCAGCTAATTGAATCAACTTATCGCCGCTGAGGATTCACTAAATCAGGTCAATCAAGCGCCGTCGACTTTCTGCGAGCAATTCTCTATCGAATTTGTAGGCTGGACGTCAAACCGTCCGCTAAACAAATCGGAAATGCGTCGCGACGCCTGGATTGTCGCGTTGCTAATTGGGGACAGCATCAGACGACAGTTATCAATACATGCATTGGCTGTTTACTGTCTTTTTCACTTAGTGTTTAGAGTGTTGCATAACGCGAGTTGTCTGTTTCTCCGTCAAGATCACAATATTAGCGCAGATCTTATAGCATTCTAACTAGAAACATCGTTAGTTACTCGATCTTCGTTCAAGCGCGTCTTGCAAGCGAGCAAGTTGTACCATAAGCATCTTTCAAACAAGATTTAATGAGATATTGAATCCGAATATATCAGTACATCTAAATCTGAAAAATCTAGTTATTTAAACGTGCCGTGTCGAATACACGGTTCTGACGTCGGTTGGCGTGACATTCATGTCGTGAGCATTCGTTATCACGCTCGGAAAAATTCTAAACATGACGTAAATTGAACGTCAATATTCCCCGAGTATACTCGCCGTTTGCGCCGGTAAAAATATGACATGCGATTCCACATCATATTTCAAATTGTCCGCGCAGCAAACATTCTGGAGCGAGTGCTCTCGTACAAAGCAAAACGGATTAGTGCACAGAATAACTCGCTAATGAATATCGGTTTCTATAGGCACGAAGCAAGCATCGATTTGCTGACGAAATAGACGCCAGTTTTCACGCAAGTATCAGACGTAACAGCCAAATCAAAATTTTATGGCAGGCATCAGGTGATTCTCCTCGTATCTTATAACTCATACAGAGTATAGAGCAGGTTGTACATATATATATATTCTATCATATATATCCTATAAATATATCCTATAAGCGTATACATATATATCCTATAATTCAGCCTAGAGCAGGTTGTACATATATATATCCTATAATATATATTCTATAAATATATCCTATAAGCGTATACATATATATCCTATAATTCAGCCCGGTTACAACATTCTGTTAGAGGATATAGAGAGCAGAGCAGGTTGGCATACCTGATCAGAGCCGTATGCAACAAGAAGGGAATTGATCTCTCCGTCTTCCATCTCCGGATATTGCTCCTGCACGCGTCTTATAACCTGTGTCCTGGCCGCCAACAGCGCTACGAACGTCGACTCACTCGCGGTGGTCTGGAAAAAAACCATCGCCAACCCAATTTTTTTTGAAAACTGAACTGTTTTTTAAAATTTCTTTTAATTTCTTTTGAGATTTTTTCGATAATCTTTATCGCTCGCATTGTCAGGTCGTGTAGACGTATTCATGTCTTAGCCATGGCGTCGTAGCGTCTGTTCGACAGTACTAAATTTAACGCATGCCACTATTGTTTCTATACGCCGGACTCCCAATTAACATTATTACAGTAATACAACAACGATGCATATTAAAACAGTGGCTATGGGTAATTAAACAATAATTGTTAGTAGCTTGCAGCTTTAATTATACACACGCTACGATATTCGCCCGGCGGTTGAATGGGATCTATAGAAATAACGCTAAGACTAAATAAGACGCTTGCCTGTATAACACCGCCTCCCCGGACCTCTCTGGCTCCACTGCTACCGCTGCTGGGGTTATGTAGGAAGGCATCCGGAAGTCCTAGCATCTTTCCCAACCAGTCCATCACGATGGTCTCCAGCTCTGTGCAAGCGGGGCTCGAGGCCTGATCGAAATTGGAACGAGTAAGAGAGGAACTATCTATGTACACTGCAATACTTTCCTTATAATGTTTGGAGTAATGATTCTTAATTTTGATATCTAATTTTTCAGCGATCTCAATAATACATGATGCACCGTCAGCATGTTGAGTGTCCCCTTGGCACTTACCATGCATTAGGCATGTTGTGTTATCTATCATGATTATATGAATTACTCATCGGGTTTATACAAAAAAATAGGATTTAACTTGAAAAGTGCTTACTAAGTGATGCAGGAGAGCATTATCCGGTTGATAGGGATTGAATGGGAGTTATGGGGTTATATTAGGAAGTTGCCGGGAGTTAGGTAAATGGTTATGGTATAAAACCCAACCGGGAAACGGACATAAACGGATGATAACCATATCTTCAAAATCATTAACTTTAAGTAGACTGTATATAAACGTACCCAGGTGAAACCCAGACAGCCGATCGCATCTGCCAACATGTCTCCTAGAAGCGAGGGCGGGCTGTTTAATGCTGGGAAGTATGCGTGCATCTGTGGGCTCTGCCAGTGCGTGATCTATGCGAACAAATATCACAACGATGACAAACATTTACCGTGTAAATGTGATCTATTATAGTTTATCAGGATCCTGTGTCCGATGCTGTGTTGTTCTTCTGCGCGATGTACACGCTTGTGAATAATTCAAACATTCTATTTAAAGCATCGATTCGTTTTCGTTATCATTCTTTATTAAGCTATTAGGCATCAATCGTGGTTTTCTTGCTGACATGTCAGATTTTTTCTTTGTTATGCGTAAACAACGCGTGATTGGCTGAATGCAGCACGCTTACCATAGACTAAGAATATTTATATATACTAGAATATTATTCTTAGTCTATGCGCTCACCCCGGGCATGATGACGCGTTCAACATCCCGGAAGATGCTATCCCAGTCTTCGCCTTCTTCCGGTGCATGATCGGGCAATAGTGACTTCATGTATCCTGGCTTTACGGATGGATACACTCTCCGCTTTCGAATTCCCTCCAGGTAATCGGCTATGTAGTCCACCATCTCCTTACCTGCCCAATAACGGCGAGTTTAACGTTAACAGAACGAATTCTGTATTTTTCGGCATAGGCCCTACATTTAATTTGTCGATTCGCTCAGGAATGAGGTAATGATGAGCAGATTCAACTGGGTAAATTCACGTAAATAATCGAGTGATGATGGAGAACGGAATATACATCATTTTTGGTGAAATTTGGGGTTACATTAGTTTTACTGTATGATTTGACGATTTGCATGAACGCGTGAGTGAATTATCGGGACGAAATAAAAAACAAACAAACAAACTGATGCGATAGAAAGCAAAACGTATGCAATAAATCTTCACGTCATCATTCGAGCTAGTGATTTCAACCTAGCTGGCTATCCTCATGTTTTACAACGACAGCCACAACGCTGTCAAACCTTATAAAAATATACAATTTCTAACAACATTCTCAAGAATGTATCTCGTTCAGCTTGCCCCAAAACGCAAAAATTATAAATTTCGAAACCGATACGTTGATATAAAAATAAGAAGTCGTGAATGCTATTGGCGGTTTCTAGTCGCATGACTCACTCTTTCCTCTGTATATAGACTTAGACGTTTCTCGATGAAAAGCTTCCTTTGCAACACCTGATTAATCATTTCGCAATTTCGCCATCCACACTAGCTGTTACATACTCATAACCTGCCGTCTTTCCATACCTATCGAAGCTCCCGCCATGCAGCCACTCGAGATTATGAAATATTATGCCATTAGTGATATGCGCATAGACAGATTTATTGTTTGCTGTTTTAAAAGTGCCATGTGATTCATACATGCCATATTATCGTACCATTTAATTAGCCAGCAGTAATCTATCACGCAAAGTGCATGTACGTGTTGTTGTTTGACAAGGTCGGCGTAAGTACAACAGAAATTTCATTTTATATTTTGTTTGTTTGTTTTTAAGCGTATTAATGGGTATTACCCAGGACGTTCTTGTTGCTCTATCATTGAGATCACAAGATCTACCCGTACAACATAACGAGAGCTCAGCAGACTATTATAAACGCTCTAATAAGTACAGCTTGAGCATTATTTCCCCATGTTAACTCATGTATTTGCGCAGTTTCCATGTATTAGTAGGTGACCTTAATTGTAGTGCACGTATGCAACGCCGTCTTAATGAACGAATTACGTGTAAATCAATGACGTGACATAAATTCACAATTACTACCTAATTAACAATGCTATAGAATATATCTGCTGCACCGGCACCTTGTAACCCTCATATAGCGTGCGAGTTGGGGCACCCAGTGTTTCTCGGGACGTGTTGTAAATCAAAACCCATTCCTGGTAACTATAGGTGTAATGAGACAGTAGTTTGAGAGATGTGAGAGCCACAGACAAGTAGATGTCTCACTTATAGTTGGCATTGATGAATAATGCTGAATACATGTTGTCTAGCATTATCACGTTAGATTAATTGCAATGATATTCCGATATAACGCGTGTAGATTTTCTCACCCATTGCTACCATCCCGCACGCGTCAAACGCCCTAGTGCCAACCGTTGTACAACCAACTAACTGTTTTAAGTTATGTTTATGAGAGTGGTCTGTGTTTTCTGCACCTAATATACACAGACATGTTCGAACGCACAGAGACGCGCAGATATACACGCACGCGTGTGCATAGATGCAGGAATTCCGCTACCGGCACACCGTACACAACCCTAACCTACACCAACGTGTACCTTTACGCGTGCACACTCGCGCACGCTCGCGCACGTATACGAACGCACCCGCACACGAACGCGTACACACTTGCGCACACGCACACGCGTCCGCTCACATGCATGCACGCGTGCGTGCAGGTACACGCATGCATGCACCTACTCGTACGCACGTGTACGTACATGCATGCGTATGCGGGTATGTACTCGTAGCCGTACGGGGCTCGAGTATGAAGGAAACGGACGGAGAAATTGGCATTGGGCGCTTCGAGCCAAATACAGATTATAATACTCTAATTCTTTACCCAATTCTTTACCAATTCTTTACAATAGGTCTAGTTGAATGACAATTGGCATTGTTACATTCAGTTGTTTGCTTCTATATTTATATTAAACATTTGTAACTGTTCCCGCTCTTACTACACGGGACATGCATGCATTCCGTGATTTGATTGGTTAGGCGACCATTTTCTACGTGCCTACGAAGAGTCTGTACATGTGATCGTGAATAAAAATGCATATAACCTACAACCGTCCCGGGCGTATGACAAGTCCCGTATGGTCAGATAGTTTAAATACATGGAATTTGGCAAGACACGCGTTAACTTTCAGTCCGCATTTATATGGTAATGTGTTTGCATAAGGTATTCCCCTAACATATCTATATTATGTTTGTTAATGGAATTATATGCGTGAATTTGTTTTCTCACAATGTTTCACGATTTCGATCAATGTTAGAAAGGAAACGAGAATTGTTAGAAAATATCGACTCGCTCATGAGTTTGTCAATACAATGATTATTTGTTCTTGTGATTCCCTAATGAATGTTTTGTTGTTATCAATAAGCAACACGATTAACATGAACAGTCTAGTACTAGAACGTTTAACGTTGAGCGTTGAGCGTTAGCGTTTAGCATCTGAAATGTTACTATTTACACAACTGTATTACTAATACGCTAATATGCACACGTAAAACTGGAGAATTTTTTCACAATGTTCTTCATATATAATCATTGTACGTTGTTCCTTGCAAGCGCATCTTGCTGGGCTCATAAAAGCGTTCGTTAACCCCCCGAACATAACAACAACAACAACAACAACAACCTGCAAACGTGTTATTATCACGCATTTATACAAACAAACTACGAATCGAATGGTCTTTCTTGAATGACGCGGGCGCCTCGCTCCGAGTCTCGCGGGTATATATATATATATCTCTTGAATGGCGGGCGGTTCGAGTACCGAGTCTCGGTGGTATAATATATAGGTGTGAGGTCACGTGGCGTGTCGTAATTTATCGCGTCTGCGTCACGCACCTAGACGACGCTATCGACGCGGCGGGGCAATCTGTCGTTGACGTCGACTGATTATGGACGATACGTGCTTCGACTCGCCGAAAGTGCACAAAGTCGGAGCGCGCTAATTGCTCGACGGCTCCCCCGTGATTGTCAGCGTCGTCATGTCCGCTCTATTAACGCTTTGTTTTATACTGCCGTGTGATTGTGAGAGAGAAAGCGAGCAACGCTGACCGGCGACTGCATGGTCAACACAATAAGACGTGACGCGTGGCGCCATCGATCGACGTGTTATATATATATATATATATAAATAGTGTTTGGTATGATTTCTCAGTCAATTGTATAGGTCTCTAGGTAATAGAAGTGTTTTAGCAAGTCCAAGCGGACTTGACCATGCGTAACAAAGAATTTGTGAACTCGAAGGAATACCTGCTAATCTGTCTAAGATATTCTTTTTTCTTTTTGCTTTTCTTCTTCTTCTCCCTTTTCTTATTCTTCGCCCCTTTCCTCATCTTCTTCATCATATCTGTCTTCTTCTTTTCCTTCTTGCTTTTTATTCTATACTTGTTCCTTGTCTTCTCCTTTTCTCTTCGATTTCCTCCTCATCTTTCTCCCCCTCTTCCCGCCATCCTTCTTCGTCGTTCTTCCCTATGCGTAGTATACTTCGTAATCGTACGCTTCTTTTTTATTATACACACCAATGTCATCATCGTTGTACTCTTCATCTAGTTCGTCTGCCGCCCCATCATTGCCGCCATCTTTTACTTCGTAATCGGCGTCTTATCTCTGTTATTCATCTTTGTCTTCTATACGCATGATCACTGCATTTAAACAGTTCAAAGTGCATGAGTTGTATCTCTGTGAGACTCCACGTAAATCTATATGATTTTAACGAGAGTTCCTAGTAGAGAAATACGCATGTTCACTATGAACACTGAAAGAAGTTATTGTTACGATTGGCATTATCATAATATAGGCATGCAAGAACCGTCTCCACCAATCTCCGTTGTTACCCGTCAAACGTACGTAACGTGAACTTTCTTGCATGCATACATGATTTGTTATTACCTTCATCGCCGGGAATAGATATTGACTTTGAAATTACCGCGTTATTGTTTTGCTAGCCGTATGTTTACGGTAATAAATGACGCTTACGTCGCTCATTCGTTATTCGAAAAAAAGGGAACGGTTATGTAACGTATATGTGTAGTTACGCGGTAAAGAGTGACTGTCTCGGTTGTCCGACAGAATTATGTATGTAGGCGAGCAGCGACATGTTGCCATATATTATTGTCATGCGTGCGTCTAAGGTAAATAAATTCTTGTTCAAACAGCAGCGAGTGACAGCTTTATGGTCGGTGCGACGTCGTATGGGGGGATCGGTTACCGACGCTGCTCGCTGCAACGCGACGCCACAACAAACACATCGACGGCTCCGCGTTCTTACAGAATTTACCTAATTAGCAGCTGAGCAACACCAATGGTGATGTGCTGCACACACACGCGCACGCACGCACGCACGCACGCAGGAACGCACGCACGCATGCAGGAACGCACGCGCACACGCACGCACATACACCCGCGCACGCGCGCAGGCACGCGTACACGCAGGCAGGAACGCACGCACGCACGCACGCACGCACGTACACACCGACGCACACACGCACGCACGCACGCACGCACACACCGACGCACACACGTACACACGCACAAGTAGGCACATTCGTCCTCCGGCCGCCCGCCACGCACACACGCGCGCGCGTACACATGAATGTCAGCTTATTCACAAACGATGGTTTTGAGATATGTAAATCAAGCTAACCTTTCGCTGACCACTGCACACATGCGCGTGGGTGCGCGCAGCCGTGCATGGGTGCGTGCGCGCCGGCGTGTGTGCGTGCGTGTGTGCGTGCGTGCGTGCGTGCGTGTGTGAGTGAGTGAGCCGCCCGCTGATCGACCTACCAGCTAGAGGAGGACCTCTCCCGCATGACAAATACGCGCCGACCGTGATGCACTGATGGGTTGCGCTATTCTAAATGCACGAAGCGTACGACTTATACGAAGCGAAGTCGACGGCAATACGGTCACAGTAAATTAAAAAAAGTAGTCGTTGAAGCTCATGCGATTCTAAATACAGAGACACGCACGGTCGCGGAACACACAGACGTGTACGCACAAACATGTAGGTACATACGCGCACACGGGCGCGCACGCACACACATAGGCCCTATACGCGCACACGGGCGCGCACGCACACACATATAGGTACATACGCGCACACGGGCGCGCACGCACAAACATGTAGGTACATACGCGCACACGGGCGCGCACGCACACACATAACCCCTGTACGCGCACACGGGAGCGCACGCACATACACAGACATATACGCTCACACAGACGCGCACGCACAAATATAGGCACATACGCTTACACGGGCGCGTACGCACAAACATAGGCCCTATACGCGCACACGGGCGCGCACGCACATACACAGACATATACGCTCACACAGACACGCACGCACAAATATAGGTACATACGCTCACACGGGCGCGTACGTACAAACATGGGCACATACGCTCACACGGGCGCGTACGCACAAATACAAACATATACGCGCACACAGACGCGTACGCACAAACACAGACATATACGCTCACACGGGCGCGTACGCACAAACATATAGGCACATACGCTCACACAGACGCGCACGCACAAACATGGGCACATACGCTCACACAGACGCGCAGCGTGTAAACACACTAAAGTATATTAGGTTGTTAACAGAAATCGGCTTTTACATCTTTTAATCAATCTTAAGCTTTCGGCGCCTATAGCTTTCGTTCACACCTGACACAATTTTACGTATTTATTCGATGAAAAAGTCCAAAGTCATCGAAGAGTAGACGTGGTCTTTTCAGCCCATACTTGAATACATGTTCCACATATGTAACAGCGCGTGCAAGCATTCCTCTGTTTGTGCTCACGTCGGCAGCTGCTGGTATGTATACTTTTCCTATGTCGTCTGTGCCCCACGATGACACGTACTCCATTCTTCGATTGCTGCTATTTCTGCTCGTTCTTCAAATACTGGCGACGCGCGCGTGTGCGCATGCGTGCGTTTGTGTGCGCGTGTGCGTGTGTACATGCGTGCGTTTGTGTGCGTGTATGTGTGTTTACGCGCGCGCGTGTATGCGTGCACGCTTGCGAGTACACGCATGTGTGTGCGTGCGTGCGTACGTGTGCTTGTGTGTGTGTGTGTTGTGTGTGTGTTGTGTGTTGTGTGGTAGTTGTACGTGTGTGAGTGTGCATGCGCGTACGCGTGTGTGCGCGCGCGGACGTGTGTGAGAGAGTGTGTGTGCGTGTGTGCGTAAGTGCGCGCCTATGTGCGTGTGCGTGTTTCAAACAGCGTGCCCATTTGTCTGCGACAGATGATGCTTTTTACACGTCTGCCTGGTGGTCGTGACCGTGAAAAAACGTTCGCACAACCTTCACTACTGATTACATGCAGACGAGTGTAATTTTATTAGAAGAAGCGTACACGAGTTTCAGAATTGCCGCACGCAGGGCGAGTCCACTGGGACATGCCGCACATAACATATATGCCGTAGCCAAATATGTCAACATCGGTGATCAAAAGCTATTTGTTCGTTCTCCTTTTACTATTAAAAAGGTATTATATTTCACTTATTATGTCATTGGTGAGGGTATTCCTATATTTTTGCTGTTAGTATATTTACTCAGTAGCGTTTGTGGTCGTGTGATATTCGCACAGCGCATGCGCCTTGCTGAAACAGTGACGTAATGCAGACGACTGATATATAGGAATGTAATAAATCGCTATATAACTATATATCGCTATATCGCTATGGAACGGTATTATACGGTATTATACGGTATTATACGTATTATACGGTATTATACGGTATTATACGGTATTATACGCTATGGAACGGTATATAGACTTATTGCGAGATCACGTTCAAAATCTGCCAGAGGATATTACGTGTCGCGTAATCGCTACACTAGTTTATTACAGCAAAACCGTAGTAACCTCAAGCTGATTAAAAATGTGGTAAAAACTATGTATATGCAAAATCAAGACCTACCGACGGGTGCACTTGTATCGTCTGACTTATTTCACTTTTTCACTTTTTCACTTTTTCACTTTTTCAAAATTTCACTTCTCCACGTCACGACACAACTAGACAACGAACTACAAAGAGAAACAGTTGGTGTGCCAATCACGTGCTCGTCTTGACGAAATTCACTTGGGCAATCTGGTCGGATTGGCGATAATCTACACTTTACGTTCCTCCATTAAAGCAATTGCTTCAAGGACTTTAACCCCGTTTCTACTTCTGCTCTACCTATGGGCGTATCACCAAGTGTTATTTATCACGCGAACTGTATATCCTTTCGAGTTAATTAACCTCTACCGCTAGTAGTGATGTTTCTTTCGACTTGCCTATCTCTGCTGGTATCTTGGCGAATGTATTGCAATATAAAATCCGACAGTCATAAGTAACACGATAGCATCGAAATATCGTCGATTTATTAGTTTTTAACCACACCGCTGCATGCCGCTGCTTTCAACTTCGCCGTTGCATGTCTGCACATATATAGTGAAGAAAAGATACCAACCTCTTTGCCTATACTCGTCGTAGTCCATGCCTGCGTTCTTGCTGCGTTTCGCTGCCAGCTGTTTGGTTAGGAACGCTTGTTCGACTCGACCCGCCGCGACTCGCACCGCTCCTAGGAACACGCTGAAGCCGTGTGAAGCCAACGACTTGTTACGAGCCTCCAGCGTTGCTGTTGATTGTGCAGGATCCCTGCAAGAATCGCCCGCGGGTTGGAGTGAGGTATACTTCAGTCGGTAGTTTGCTGGGCGTCGTGGTAGCTTCGGTGATGTTAGAGTTAGCTGAAACGATATAATAATATTATTATTATTACTACTGCTACTACTACTACTACAACAACTGCTACTGCTGCTGCTGCTACTACTACTACTACTACTACTACTACTACTACTACTACTACTACTACTACTACTACTACTACTACTACTAGCTAACTGAACTACTAAAAAACTACTCCACTTCTACTACATACTGAACGAACTTCACTCACTACTACTACTAACTGTTGTGCTGCGAAAGGTTGTCAAGATGTCGGTAGGATGGAAGCGTCGACATAACGTAAGAGTAACCAGCGTTGTCGCCTAGATAAACCAGTAGAAGAGGCTTTAGCAGCAGACGTGAGAGAGTCAGAGATAGCCACAGTATACGTAGACGTAGGTCCCGGATTAGTATGTTTCACATGAGACTTTTATTATTAACTACACATACAAATATAGTACATACTAAATACGCTATAGGCAACATAGCCTATAGGCATGCCTATCTCTGGACTGAACTACAGTAAGATCTCTCTTTAAATCTTAATATAAATGTGTCCATCCTGAGCTTGTCAAAAATGCAGCTTATATAGTCTTGTGGCTCGAACCGGCTACTAGAAACTCTGTCCTGCTAAAACAGACGATTGACTGGGAAGCACTAGCGGGATGCCGGTATCGCTTAGGTTTGGCGAGCCTATCCTTTTGCACAGGGCGATGTCCGGTGAGAGCCGTCGTATTGTCGTTTGCGCGTTCGTCAACCAGCTCCATACATGTAAGATCTCTAGGGTGACGTGCTAAGCGTCACGGTCGGAGTTACCATCGTTGCTGGCATACAAGTACACTAGCTACTACTACTACTACTACTACTAGCACTACTACTACTATACTACGCTACTCGCTAACCTACTACTATCTGTACTACTGCTTATCTGGCTACTTGCGCCCTGCTACTGCTAGCCCGCACTGAACGCTAGCTGGCTGGCTGCTAACTCGCTACTTGGCTACTGCTACTTGCATCTACTTGCTACCTACTCCTAGCTACTACTACTACTACTGACTACTACTAGGTAATACGAGCTACTACTGATGCTACGCTGACTGCTACTGCTACTGCTGCTGCTACTGCTACTACGGCTACTTAGCTACTACTAGTCCTACTACTGGACTTACTTCTACTACTGACTACTACTACCTACTGATGGCTACTGCTACTACGCTACTAACTACTGCTAACTACTACTACTACTACTACTGACACTACTACTACTATTCACTACGACTACGACTAGTACTTACTAGCTACTACTTACTATACTACTACTACTACTACTACTACTACGACTACGACTAGTACTACTACTACTAATAATAATATAATAAGTATCAAATGTAGTAAACGATGTGAGTCGTAGATTACAATTAGCGTTATTATGTGGTTAGGGTATAATATGTGTAATACGTGTTATACTCCTTATTGGTTCACTGACGCTTGTTCGCTACTTTACGGCGCATATTTGTAGCTGCTATAATAGACGATAATATTAATACATGTTACGATAAACAGCACGCAAAACTACAAGTTACGAACTCATCGTGGTCTACTACTTCAGCCTCATTGCGAAGGCAAGACTGAAGGCCTTCCGATTTACATTACTGCCCCCATGTTGCATGTAAGCTTGCCTCACTATTACCACGATCATTTTCTGCGGCGTCGTTAAGTGAGGGAAGTGACTGAGAATGAGACGTTGTGTAGTGGTATGGAGATGTAAATGCCATTCACGCCATGTATATATATATATATATATATATATATATATATATATATATAAATGTATTATATATGTATGCATATATACGAATGTGGTAAAGACGAACAGCGCAACAACGTTTGCACGCAAATATTGCATGCAGTCGAGCGTGCCAAAAAAGCTGAACCATTTCAACAGAAGCCGGTATGGATTGAGGTGAAGCCGATAGCGACTAAATTTGAATGCGTAGAGTGCATGAAATCGTGTTTTCCGCGCACGAGAACCTGCATGCAAGCACCGGCGATTATTGCTGTGAACATTAACGGAGCCAGATCGAGGGGAAACACGCGAACCAACACTGACATTCAGATGCAGTACTGACAATACAATCTCATCAGCCGAGCATCTCGTGTATATGAATAATAATAATAATGGATAAATTCTCTTATTTTACCATTGTTCTATAATAACTCACATATATCTATTATATAATGAATTGTTCAATAATATTGTTTTAGTAAGCGTTTCGCAGATATAGCACACCGAGTAAATTAAGCGCGGGTTTGCTGTTAGTGGCTTCCATTAAATGGAGCGTATAATGCACTATATTCAATGCTATATAGTTTTGAAGAGCGTTCGTCGTAAATGAAGAGATTGTATTCTGCAGCACGGTTCCAGCTAGATTTATAATGCACGCGGATGTACACTTTGCTCACGTGTGTTTGCAGAACTCGAGTCCCGAACACTCGTGATTCTCTGTGATGCAAACTTAATTACGCTTCGATGGTGCTTGACTGTTTCATTCTTGAGGGTTTTTGTGGACGGCAGTTGGTTTTACGACTAATCACCGAGTTACGCAGTATGACAGACATGTCGCATATCTAGCCGAGATTTCGCTACGTGTTGTTATTGGGCTTTACTGTCGCTTAACACTTATATACGCGTACTTGACATGTGAAGATATACGCATACATCACGCATGTACGCCCGCGCGCTCACGCACGCTTGCACACCCACGCACGCGCACGCACGCGCACGCACGCGCACGAAGATACACACACGCACAAGATACACACATACCCACACACGCACACGCGCGCGCGCACATGCACTCACACACACACACACACACACACACACACACACACACACACACACACACACACACACACACACACATGCACACACACCAAATCAAACCAAACCGGATACAAGTATACAGTCTATTTTTCGTTATATAACAGAATCAACCAGTAATTGGTCATCATGTTCTAACAAAATCCACGCAATGTCTGTCATGCCAAACTGTACCCAGCGATTCAGTGTCTCCGCGGTATATATATATATATATATATATTAGTCTATAGGTAGTCGTGACCCTTAGCCTATTCTACAAGCAAGAGAAAGGAAAATGTTCGCATAAAAAGTGAACTTCATCTGAATCTAGGCAAGCAATAACAATGTCGAGATGCACGTATAGCCGAACGAAATAATTAAATTAGACATGCGATTCGTATAAAGCGTCTTGTTAGGCACGGCTGCATATCGGAAATCGAACCATATTTAAGGAGAGATGACACCGTATTAACTGTTATAAAACGACGCACGTGCGCCGTAGAATACAAATTAGTTCTATTTAAACATGTTTAAAATCGGCATCGCTACGGTAAAATAGAACAGCTTATTATTAAAACTGTCTACACGTCACGTGATAACACGTCACGTGATAACGTAAACGCTTCTCTGGATTCGATAAATAATTTTGTACCAGAAATATGAAGTGATGAAAACCGAGTAAGTTTTCACCTGAAAATGAGAGAAATTTTAGATCACATAGTATATCGTTCCAGATACTTGGAACAGCAAGACTGCGTATAGAGTTAGGGTAACCTCTACAGCTGTAACTTCTACAATAAATCATTTAACAATCCGGAGTTATAACAAAAACAGTCTGTCAATTTATGTTGTGTTTCTATGGTCTAACGGTTTTATTAGATGAATTATATATTACTACAATATATTATACGCATGGCGCATTAAGACAGTCATATAATTACTTATGTTTAGCTTCAGCGCTATATGTTAAAAAAATAATTAACTATAGAGAGATATATAATAAACGCATATGAGTCCATACAAATAACTTACTATCATATTCAATATTCGTATACATTCTTACTTAAGCACTGCACACGTTGAGGAGTGAGCGAAGGCATACTACCTGTTACAGTGTCGGATGAAGGGTCCTCTCTCTTCTCACCACAACACGTTGATGCGTCTACCGGCAGCAAGTGAATAAAAATCAGAGCTGTTCGGATGATGAGTAAAGATAGGTACCGTATGGGTTTAAATATTTAATATCTACGAGTGTAGTCCTCCTGCAGCCACAACTCAAAGTAGTTATCGTAGAGCCTCATCGATACGAAGTTTTCAAACTGTCCGCACTTCTGTGAGATTTATAATAGCGGGAGTCGTTGAGCGTTGATGACGTATATGAGTGTGTGTATCGGCGGCTTCGGCAGCGCTCGGCAGGTCGCGTTGCAGTCGCGTGGCCCGTCAAGGCGGTCTATCGGGTCTCAGCTCGCAGGGGAAGTATAGTCGTAGGGCTGTGTCGGCGTGCCGTAAGGCGCATGCCCCGCACCACAGGTGCGTCCAATAGACGAGTAGCGCGAGCACTGCAACACTCATGGCGCTCGGGGTTCTTGCTTCCAGCATAGAACGACACCCCGTATGTGCCTGCTCGATGTGCTCGTATATTAATTATTAAAGTAATTAAATATTAAAACAAATGTTTGCGCACGTGTGTGCTTTATTCAGATATGGATGGTATATGATAGATGACAAATCACTGTTATCGTCTTGGCATCGATATATGCCGATCGTATCGTACACATCGGCGATTATCAATATATTATATCGATATTTGATTATTTATATATCGTTCAACATAGTCTTGTTGTTTATAATTGAATACTATAGTTTGTAATGGTTTGATATATTTTAATAAACAGAGTTCGTGTTATACAGTTTTTGTTCTTTTTTTAGTTTTTGGTCATGACACGTTTGTGATGCAGGTTCTCTATTCATTATTGAGTAACGGCGTGTGCATCGGCGCTCTCTCGCTCTACGAAGCGGACATGCAAGTCAAATTATTCTTTCCCTTATAGATGAATATTTCCTATTTTGCTCACCCGAAAACAACGTTGATTTCAGTTTTGCACATTTGCCTAGCATTTCCGACACATGTATAATTCATGTATACGCTTATTATTTAGATCGTGTGTGCAAGAGACTACACGCACCCGTAATATAATTTCGCTCCCGTACATATGTAGCCAAACGTATATAACACATACACACACACGC
>NW_014577318.1:0-10012 GCF_000485595.1 Priapulus caudatus | reverse complement strand
TCTGTAACGTTTTTATACATAGAAATATATATTCAATAACGTATTCCATTTCAAATCCGGCGCCCGCAGTTCAAATCCGCAGTAAGAAACACATGAATATTAGTCTAGGTCATGTGACGTCACAGCCCCCTGTTGAAACACGCCATTATGTAAACATAGTGCGTGTGGTGTATAAGATGGAGACAGAAAGCGATAATTTCAATGATTCTAGTGATTACCCAGATGATGATGATATTTATAGTGATTTACCAGTTGGATATAGGTTTGAGCCTGAATATACACAAGAAGAAATTGAGGAGAATCGTCTGAAAAAGCAACGCGAAGAGTCGGCACAAACTTCTCAAGAATCAGAACAGTCACAACATGGCGGAATGGAAGCTTCGGTACCAGATAGGACTGTAGACAAATACTGGTGTTCTTGTAGTGTTTGTGAATTAATGAGTACGACACCTGAATGTATATGCTGCCATGAGAACGAGAAGATCAGGGTTATTGTAGACCAGTTCGACGCTAGACCAGGTGAGGCATGCGAGTACACTGATCACCGGGCTTATCACGCTCGGTCAGAATCACATATGTATCTGTACATGTACAAACATCTCTACGCAAGTCATGTACATATACCGTGAATGCATTTTCCACACAGGTAATATGTATGTACATGAATATAAGTACATTTACAGGCTACATGTTTGTTGTATGCTGTAACAATACTTTCACCTAGCGTAACATATACTAGCGTGTTAGCACTGTTACGCTATATAATGGCGCGTTCCAACGGGGGGCTGTGACGTCACATGACCTAGATTAATATTCATGTGTTTCTTACAAATTGGGCGCCGGATTTGAAATGGAATACGTTATTGAATGTATTTCTATGTATAAAAACGTTACAGAAGTTATAAAATTTGACTTCAATTGTCCTTTAATTTTAATGTACATCGTCACGCGCCAAGCATTCACTACACAATATCCAGTGCACACACACACCCCCCACTCGCTGGCCTGTCTCTATCTATACTATGATACTATATATGGATTTTTTTTTATTCATGGTACGATCTCACAATGGATTGTACCATTCGAAAGCTATGCATTTTCTGATTCGTGGGGAGCTCAACAGTGGAGACGCCAGGAATCTACATATTTCCACCAGAGAATAAGACGAAAAAACATTGTTTATCAAGAGGCTTTGAAATGAAAAGTGCAACCCATTCGTACATGCTGTTATAATAACTTTTTGTCATTTACGCCATATTACTATTATGTTCCAGGGGTTCTAAGTGGGGTTGTGCTGTCATATAAATGTCATACGTAACATTTTTTTTTTACCATGCTTATTATCTTATTAGACTGATTTGTAAATATTGATATTGTGTGCAATGTTATCGTCGATTTTTACCCAATGTTCCTATTGTGTCCAATTATTAGTAGTGTGAATTAGTAGCACGATTTTACCTAGCGCAGCGGGTACCCGCAGCTAGTATATATATAATCGAAATGACATCGGAATTCGTCGAAAGGGTTACTATAGAACGCGCAGTAGAGGCGCTATAATAATCATTAACAACATCAGCTGACTAATATTAGTTTGGAATCGATGTCATGTCGGCTGGCGGACAAGGCGCCACGCTGCTCATTATAGACGATATTTTCTTAGCTCGCTGGAGCTATTGTCGCCATGGCGGTGTGCGGCCTCCTAATCAGGCTATAACCAAGCAACGCGGCAGCAGCGCGTAATCAACGACCTCCAGCCGTGAGCGTATTAGCCGATTGCTTACCGCGCACGTCAGCAGCCTAACAACGCAACCTCGGCGAAGAAAAAACTAACTTCAAAAGCGCAACTCCACGGAAAAGATGTATACTGAATGCAATAGTGTCCGTGTGGGCGCGTGCGCTGTGTGGTGTTACAGGCGCCTGGGTTAGCGTGTGTCGACATGCGGGGGGGGGATGGTAGAACATATACTCTGCTCTCTGGATATATAGTCATTAGATATATTCGTATAATACATCGATTTTAAGGCATATATGTACGAAATGATCACAGTATTGACGTGTTTCGGTTTCGTTTCTTTGGAGTTTAGGCCACGAACAAACCACAGCCATGTAGGAAATGTCACCTTGTACGTAGATTTGCAGGCATCAGTTTGTGCGCTGGAAAATTTTACCGTTAAGATGTACTTCGTGTAACAATATACCCATGAATTTGCATTGATGATATGAGAACAAGGTGATATTTGGTTAAACAAGAGTTTTTACTGCATTCGGATTTCTTTACATTAAAACATAACACCTAGTGCAATATTACGGAAAATTATTATTTAAATATCATAAATATTAGTTTGTTTTGCAATACGGGAAATGCTTAAATAAATTCGTAACAGTAGTAACTTCATTCATTTAATAACACGATTCTTTAACCAACAGAAAATCATGCTATAGAATGTGCGCGCAGTTTACTATATATAGTTATAATATAAGAAAGAATTCAATAATGTCTAAAGCAGGAGTATATTGCATTGCAGGACCACCTTATCTTCAATACGGGTCATAAATATTTTATAAGATTTCCGACGACAATCTAAGATTGATTCAGCGTGGCCATTCATTATACGTTTCACCGATACGTCGATCTTGTTGATACTGCTTAAATATTTTATAGCATACTTCAAATTAAAGTAAAGCCACCGTGTAACAGCAGATGTGATTAAAAACAGTTGTCCTTCTCTGTATATATAGACACGCTGTCATTCGGGGCTAACCCTGCCACTCCGACCACGACTAGCGCAGTGAAACCATTTAAACCTGAGTAACCAAGTCCAGACGTTAAATAGCCGGTCTGCCGTGCAGGTATAGCTAGAGTTATATCGATACTTCAACGAGATCCTTTAGCCTATACTCGCTTATCCACGGGAGTGAAATGCCACTTCGTTAACGTTAATAAAGCAGCCAAAGCCAAAGAAAGGTTCCGTGTTCTTTTAGGTGCCACGCTGAATGGGTAAATAAACGTCACACATCAGGCTGAAGAAACCCGAAAACACGTAGACGTTGGATTTCAGCAAAGTGCAATTCGTGTAAAAAAACGTTTCGACTAACCACTGAGCTGAGTAGCGAGATTAACAGAACTTGTCTTTAGAACTCGCTATTAGAAAAGGAAATTGCAGGCAAGTTCGCCATTTCATACATGCATTTAATTTAATAGATAATTTTACTATAGTGACATAAGTAATAAAATACTTTATTTATACTATATTAAACTATACAATACGTTGCTACATCGCGGAGCCACTAATATCGATCTTTAATTTCTATTTTCTTGTGGAAATATTCCGCCTTAATCATTTGTATTGAATATTAATTAGTCGTGATATAATTTTGCAGTTATGCCACTCAGGGACCCATTTGCAACATGGCATTGAACACAGCATGGCGCCACACTCTATGTTAACAAGAAGCCATCGCACAGCCTATTTATTCCTTACGCCGCACTTAGATGGAGTATATGGTGCCGCAGCCAATACTCTGGCGCCAAGTGATGGCGTTTCATGAGTTAGTGATTGTTGTAGTTATCTGTAAACTTATTGGATCTTTTCTCAGTGCTTTTAGCGGCGTGTAGGCAAATCTGTTATAGGTATCTGAGCACACACTGTAATTGCCAGACGAGCACAGCTTCCCTATAAAACTTGCACATAAGACATATTGTCGTCTCTCAACCATCACATTAATGTTTTCTAAAGCTGGGTTTACGCTGCCAACTTTGCGTTGGCGAATTGCCGAATTGTACCAACTTCGCAACTTCGCAACTTCGCAACTTTGCAACTGATCATCGGCAGTGTAAACGCAAAAGTTGCGCGTCCAACCGATCGATAGCAACTAGTTGGAAGATTAGAACATGTTCTAATTTCGCCAACTCGGAGTTGGCGTGTTGGACGTTTTTTTGCCAAGTGGCCCATTAGAGAACAGCAATCAGGGGTGTCCCTCCACCCAGAGGGAGACCATTTGCGCGCGGGTTTCTGCGGCACGTGTCTGTGCAGTGTGGAAAATGGTATTTCAGGTACTTTTGAGTACATGTACAGCCTTTATTCTGACTATCACATGACTATGTACAGGGGGGTATTGTTTAGGTCGGGTTCATTATTGAATATGTAGGGGTGACCACCGGTGAGATGAGGGCGACAGCAAAACTATTTCTTGGAATTGTGGAAAAAAGCTGCAAAAAAGTTGTAACCTCTGCTTTGCCACTCAATTACTGTAGCCGAGCAGGCGCGCCACGTAGCGGCATAATGCCGCAGGTATTAAGCGCGTACGTCATTACACATTTATATTAATTTGTTGAAATTGCTCATTTCACTAGAGCGAGAGAGAACGAGCGAGAAAGAGAGAGAGCGCGCGAGAAAGAGAGAGAGAGCGCGCGAGAAAACGAGAGAGGGGGAGTAAGAGAAAGAAAGGGAAAGAGAAAGAGGTAGAGAGTGCAACTCGGTGATTTAATAACGGTGTTCGCGCATGCGCAATATCTCCCGAGAAAATTAATATTATGCAATAATTATGCATTTGAAATGAAGAGGTGTTATCCTAGCATATAAATATATGATAACATTCCATCAGTAGACCTTACTTAAGAAATAGGAAGAAGATCTTATGGTATGTTATGGCATGTAAGGTCCGCGCTGCATGATCTGGCTACGTTCGTGTGTTAGCGCATGCGCAATATCTCACCAGAAGAGTTATATTTTGTGATGACTATTTATTTATGGTCAGGGGGTCTCTCAGCATAGATTTATGTAATAAATCATTATCAGTATACCTGTATTTATAAGTTTGAGCCTGCCCTATAGCCTGTAGCGTGAAAAAATACCTACTTCACTCGTCTTTCCCCTTGCCCCCCTTGTCCCTCGCTCAACCTCCTGCTTCTTTTACGGCCGCTCAGCTATCACCCCTACTGCCTTTTCTCAGTCTCCCACCCTTCTCTCTCTCATCAAGCTATATTATGCAGTTTTCTTGAGTCATTTCAGTACCTCAGCATAGATTTATTTAATAAATAATATATTAGATATTATTACGATAGCGTCCGGTTTCCAGGCCGTTGAACGTGTGAGAACGGCCGAAGAAAATTATCCTGGCAGTGAACGGTGGGTGACCAACGCGCGAGCGCCATCTTCATGTACAATAATTAGCACACGCGGCATCCGGAGCGCGATGCTGCGAGCAAAGTGAATCTTGTAGATGGGATTTTACAATGCACACGTGACGTCGATTGAATGCCCAAGATCGGCCGAAGGTATTTATCTTGGCTTGCAACGGCGACGAGCGACGCGAGCGTCAGTTCATGTATATTAGCATAGGGAAAATTGCTGCGGGATGCTGCGACCCCCTGAAGTGAAAATTTTGAATCACAATTCCCAATCAAAGTGAAAGGATTTGCAATGCGCACAAACTGTCCGGCATCCACGCTTTGTTTTAAATGCGTAACATCAGCCTTAGGCCATTTACTTTAGGCGTTATGTCGCCGAGGTGGCGATGCCCCAATCGCTATACCTTATAGGGTAGGAATGGAAATGAGGCGGGCAGTGCCGCTCCAACGAAGTAGTAAGGTCAGAATTTGCGATGTAATCTCTTTTGCGTGCTCAACATCGTTCCTACGTCATTTACTTTGGGGCGCTACGTCGCCGAGGTGCCGACGTCACGGGAACTCGCGATGACACGGCGGAGCCGGAAGTTACAGAGAACAAGGTGGCGCTCATCAACCAGTGCGTGCACGTACATGGCATCCTCGCATACGATCCTCATCCGCATCCCCAACATCATTCTCTTCCCCCTGTTCCCCTCTCCGTTGCCGCCTGTGTGTACGTGCACACATGCGTGTATGTGCGTGTATGTGCGCGCATGCGTGTACGTACACGCATGCGTGTATGTACGCGCATGCGCGTACGTACACGCGCGCGTGTATGTGCGCGCACGCGTGTACGTACACGCACGTGTGTGCGTGCGCGCATGCGTGTACGTGCGCGGATGCGTGTATACGCACGCGTGCGCCTGTAACGGACCGGGTTTCAGGCCTAGCTCATTAATTACTGTTAGTTTAGGCGTGACACCGTGCGGGTCGCGTTAGCGACGAGCCAGCGGGAAATATACGAGAGGACGACGATTAAATTCGGTGAGCGCGATGCAGCAGGTGGGGGTAATAATGGAAGCTAATGAGGTAGCTAACGACGTCAGCAGAGAGGCCGGAGCGCGGGATAATATATTATAACCCGCAGCCGGCGCACGTTGTGACCGGGGAGGTCGAACAACAAGTCCGGTTAGATTTAAGAGCGCCGTGACAGGGAGGAGGAGGTACTCCCTTCCATTTGTTTGACCACTGCCTACGCTCTGTTGTACGCACTCATCTGTACGTTTCTCACTGTTGCATTATGAGCAATATAACCGTTTGTGGTACGTTACATTGCTAGTTCGTGTTTGTTTCTTGTCTTACGCTGTTGCTACTCATCATGCCTACGGCCTTTTCCCGACACCAGCGAAGTACGAGGTTACATGGTCATGTGCATCTGTGTACGGCAGATACGTACACTCACGTACACCTGTTGTACACGGGGAAGGTACACGCGGGCGCGCACGTGCACATGAGGAGGAGGTCGGCATCACGAGCATGGACAAATCCAATGGGAAACCGCTCCAGTAATCCACTGCCCTCGTGGCATCTAATAGTATGTGACTGTGCACGAGTCTTTGCGCCTGTGCGTGCGATACCTCAAGAATTTATACATGCAATAATGCCTATATCCATCGCCCCACGCGTACGCTCGCGGTCGACGCAGACCGCACGATCGAGTTGGCCAACTCGCAGTCGTCAGTGTAAACGCGCTGCCCAGTTCATGAAACGGTTGGTAGAGCGTTGGGAAGTTGGTCCAATTCGCCAATTCGCCAACACAAAGTTGGCAGTGTAAACCCAGCGTAAGGCAGCAATTTACAGACTTTGTTTCATTTCATTGTAACTCTAAACTGATTAGATTACCATTGTTATTATTTCATAGAACTATAGCAGCGTGAAAACAACTAATATATAATAATAGAATATTCTAAAGACGCCACAGTTATGCGCACAGAACGCCACACTGACTTGTAGTAACGGATGTGTTGGAGTGTTTTGTGGTCACAGTGTGGTGCACAGAGGCGTATAAGCACCACCGCACGGGCACACACGCACCAGTTCACATAGCCGCACGCACGTCCGATCGACCGCGCGCACGCATGCGCTCACATTCACTTATACAAATTCACGTAACCATGCACGGACCCACTCGCCACGTGCGTAGAGGCCTACGTACGTGCGGGCATGCACTCGCGCACGCAGCGTGAGCATATATAACCAAATATATTCGATATGAAACATGTCGCACATAATTTGGCAGTGATGCAACTTCATCAGTGTGTTGTTAACACAGCCTAGTTGTTACAGACTATTAAAGAGGCTGGATATAGTTGAACGGCTAATGCATGGCAATTAGTTTTAAGCGTGCTCATATAATTAATTCCTAATAGTATTATTAGAATCATAATTACACAGATCGGCGCATACCGTGTGAAAGACAACAGCGCTATATTAGCTACTGAACTCATTACGCTTGTCTCTAGTAACGTTTAATCGCGTCGTTTTATGAATGAAAGGGACGTGCATGTGCAAATTATGCAAGTAATAGGTTAGTATCGGCTTTATTGAAATGGCACGCAAAATGCGAGTAAATGGATGACCAAGACGATAGAGATGACAGTGATCGAGTATAAGAAACCCGTGGCTAGAGAAATTAAGAGATTTATGAGTATACATAACATCAGGATAACATCAGGAGTGAATAAATTTGTTTTTTATTCATTCATGATAACATCTTGCGTATTGCAATATGCAATATATATACCTTTATGAAAAGATATTCAACAAGATTGACGTTACTGAAATGAATCACTTTGTAAACAGATTATAACCAACAATAAAGTTTCACGTACTACAGTTACTGATTAATCAATAACATCCGATACCATACCCCAACATCTCAATAAATAGGACACAAAAATAGAGCTTTCACTGTTTTTTCAACTTGCCAAATAAATCCGACTTTTCTTGACTATCGCAGTTTATGAAAATGAACAATAGTCAGTGACTTGTGATTGCTATATGCTTGATCTCTCAATTGTTAGCAGTCTCGTCCTTGTTTAAACGATTTATCATCATGCACAGCTATCATATATCTAACAAAAACATTGAAAATATGATTAAAAATGCAATAAGTCAAGTAATTAAGCCCGGCGCACACGTGAGTAATTTTACTCTTGAAAGTAAAATGATGCATGCGTCAAAATACTCACGTGTGCGCCGGATTTTCGTTGAGTTTTCTGACGCATGCATCAAGAAACTCAATATCAAACATGTTTGATAATTTTTGACTCATGCGTCAAAATATTCACGTGTGCGCCGGATTTTCGTTGAGTTTTCTGACGCATGCATCAAGAAACTCAATATCAAACATGTTTGATAATTTTTGACTTATGCGTCAAAATACTCACCGTGTGCGCACTAGCTGCTTAAATTTACTCAACACTGGTACTCACAGCGCATGCGTTTACATCATTGTGCGCCCAGTATTGGCTGCGCACAGGCACGTGATTTGCATTACCACTTATACCTTGAGTAAAAATCCTCACGTGTGCGCCGGGCTTTAGGTAAGCGGTTGGAAACCATCAAGTTGTTCCTGAACGTGAAAAAATATGGTAATATGGTTACCTTATAAAAGCAAAATAAAAACAAAGTCTGGTGGCATGACGAAATGAATTACTTCGACGACATGATAGATCATAGTTTTTAATAATAGTCATATCAATGTATAAACTATATTCTCAATAACATCATATAAAACAGGAGATTTATGTTATACAACCCAAAATTTTAAATAGAAATAAAACCAGTATTATAATTATAATGATAATAGGTTAAATAAACACAATAATGTAGCTCTAAACTTATATTGCGTGTGAACGCTGATATGCATATAGCCGGTATAAAATATAATTAACAAGTATAACATATTAAAATAAAGAAAATTATGATCATTATCAGTTTAGCTCAGTAAAAAAACATATACTTCCTGCAACAGCGCTTTGGTTCCACAATTATATCATAAATATCGTAAAACTGCGTGCACAGCGAAACGTATAGATAAATATATCACGTATATTCGAAACAGATCTAGCCGCGTTAATGGACGGTAAACAGTCCAACGCGCGAAAAGATTGCTGAGAAGTTCTATCGATCGAAAACAGCTAGGTTCTATTATGAAAAACGATGCGCGTATACCGAATAGTGAATGGTTGCCTCACAATAAAAACTATACATTTTACGTCATCGGGTAGGTAGTGCCTTTACACTTGCGCAAGGAACACGTCGATATTTGTTTAATGTGTTACTAACATCTTGCAAGCTTGGTGAAACCTTCCCCCAAACTGTAGCGTGGCGGAGGGGTGCCTTTGAGTCTCTTTCATGCAAAAATATTTAGACTCGATATCTAGACCTTGGGTAACGATTTACAAGCTCAATTTTTAGGGTAGCTTACATGTTACCGCAGCGAGCCTTTTATTTCGCGTCTATAGTGAACAGTATCCTTTTTTTTATTCGTTTTCGTAGTTTTTGGCGTCGCTGGCTGGATCTCCTTGGACACGTGGCTGGATCTCTTTGGATTTGGGCAAAAATGTCCAACATTGAATGTTTAATGCCCAGCGTAATTAGACATACGCGCGCGCGAAATACGTATATGGAGCATGTTAAGCACGTTAACTTAAGAGAACCTATTTGCTTCGCGCACGTCACAATGTTTATTCGACGATAACGCAGTGGCGTAGCTAGAATTTTTTCAGCGGGGGGGCACTGGGGGGCCTTACATTTTCGTGGGGGGGCACAATATATAGCTTTTCTTTGTATTATACTGTTCTAAGGGCATTGTTTTTAATTCAATTTTTTTTATCA
>NW_014577317.1:330607-342892 GCF_000485595.1 Priapulus caudatus | reverse complement strand
AATGTAATGTGCGTGCGTTGTGGCGGTGCGCTGCGTGGGTAGTGGTATGTGTGTGTGTTGTCGTATGTGGTGCGTGTGTGTGTTGTGTTTGTTTATGGCGCGCGGCCGTTGTGTGTGTGTGTGTGTGTGTGTGTGTGGTGTCACTGTCACACCAACTCTTCAGTCACAGCCGAGATTTGTACGTCACTGCTAGCCGGCGGTGGGAAAGTGGTCTGCAGCTAAATATTCTAGCTGTATACGCCAATGACAACAACTAAACTTTCCATCATGAAGCAAGTGTGGTCTACACAGAAGTTCTGAACCACTACTAACGGGCATGGACTAGTATAGTAAACTCATAAGAAGAAGAATGCAGCAATTAACCTAAACAGTGAACAGAATTAGCTGAAGGCATCGTTTACTACTGACCTATGTAGGTACCCTGTTACACATGATGACAACGACGTAGGCGTTGAGACTGTGGGGGTGTGTCAGTGTCACTGATCTCCATAATAACTCTATGATGTATTATATGAGCATCAGTTGAGTGGTGTGCCAAACACCGCACAGGTGTGTGGGGGTCTGGCGTCGTTCAGGCCGTGACGTACCCGGAAGTTGAAGGCCACTAACGGACAGCGCTGTAACTCTAACCTTTGTATTCGCGAACCGAGCCATTGCTTCTTGTATGTTGATTTCCGGCCGTCGACTGGCACACCACCGATCATCCGGGCGAACAGGCCTTCTGTCCCTCTTGTAACTCAACTACCCTTGTTTTTCAGCGGGGCAACCTGTCTTACTTAGAGTAGTCTTTCGCCAAGGGTTTTTTTTAGGAAGGCTTGCGTTTTTCTCATGGAACCACAGATTGCATTGCCCTTCTCTGGATACGTTCGCGACACGAATGTGTTAAGGAGTTTTTGCTACCCGTCGCTACTCTGTGGCAGCAGAGGTCCCGTTTCGTTTCCTCAGCTTACTACCACTTTGGTGACAAAATTGAATCACTTCATCTCTCCGTTATTAATAGTCCCAATTATTGATAGTATGCCTGGTTATAATGTTATTGCTATAAGCGCGTGTTTCTGATATCCGGGCCCCTGTACTTTACATAGGGCACTAGCGCACACACGCATCACACGCAAGCACCACGCACACATATTACACGCACCACTATACAACGACACGCACACGCACATGCACCGACTACACACGCAACACCTGGAACCGGCCGCACACACGACGATGCACACGCCACACGATACGACACGCACCACGCACACTATCCCACCGCACAAAACGCACGGCAGCACACGCACAACGTACCCATGGCACAACGCCACTTACGCATGCACACGCACACGCACGCATGCACATGCACACGCACATGTACGCATGCACACGCACACGCACGCATGCACACGCACTTGCACGCGGTGGGTCGATTAGAATACTTTACCGTTTGCCGCAAAACCGGAGAAGAAAAGAATCCGATACTGTAACCGACAGCGCTTCAATACATGTTGCACTTCACTATATTGCATGACCAAACGCGACTGAATGACGAAACTCTAATCTATGCTCAACAGTTGGTATCACTTTAAACTTTTTATTCGCATTTTGTTTAAATTTTAAGCAAAAACTAACCTCATGCGAAACTATTAGCCTAATGTAGCGTTGTAAATCCACAGTTAAACCTATATAGAACCCCGCTGCTCGCCGAGCCCATACTTATATCGTGAACGCACGCACGCACGCACACACACACACACACGTACAGACGCGCGTGCACACACACTCCCGCACCCACCCACGCACGCACGCACACACGCGCGCGCACGCATACAAGCGTTTTGAGCTGCATAGATATTAGCGTGGGTTAGTGTACTCGGTGAGGGGTGGATAGCAAGTGCTTGTGATGAAGTTATACATGACAATCCTTAGCAAGACGTCCCGCAAAGAGAATAAACGTTGATCCGTTATTAAGCATTTATTTTGAAATATACCCGGAGAAAAACCAGTCGAGCCCTGTCTCATATGGCCTCTAATGCAATGACAAATTTTAAAGGATTCTCTACAAGCTCTTCCTCGCCTTGTACATACTAAGCAAAACCGCCGGGATTTATCATCTTCTGCCATAGCATCCATATTTTCAACAAGAACACATCTGCTTGAACTGTAAGTCAAAATGGCGGTCTAATAATGTCAGAGCCTCGATTTCGTGCCAGATATGTCACGTGATCGTTTTAGCGGAATATTATTATCGCTGAGGTTAGTAATCGCTGAAAGTTTGGCCGAATTTTAATGAAAAAAAAAAAGTTATAGCCATTTATATATCAGAGCCTCGATTTCGTGCCAGATATGTCACGTGATCGTTTTAGTGGAATATTATGGTCTAGCCATGTCCAACTCGCTGAGGTTAGTAATCGCTGAAAGTTTGGCCGAATTTTATTGAAAATAAAAAAAGTTATAGCCATTTATATATCAGAGCCTCGTTTTCATGTTGAAAAATGGTGTTGTTTCTAAAACACCCCCTAAAATAGCCCGATGCAAGTTTCAATGTTGCCAACATATATTTTCATGTTCCATATGGTCCCCTCGACACATTTAGCCTAGCTGTTTGCGTGTAGCCTGAATTTCCCACGGGATTACATTTGCTCCCTGACTATAAGTTAGTAGGGGTTCTCAGCGCGATATGTGTTTAACCAACTGATGAGAAAACCTTATATTTGCAATAGTATATTATATATTACATTATTACTTTCGCGCAAACGGAGGTCATGCAATCGCTCGCGCGCGCGCGCGCGCGCGTGCGTGTGTGTGTGTGTGTGTGTGTGTGTGTGTGTGTGTGTGTGTGTGTGTGTGTGTGTGTGTGAACGCACGCTCATGCGATTCTACAAGCTGCATCTGACTATGTCAGATGAGCTAAAAAATCCTCGAAAAACACATGTTAGATATGTGCCAGTTAGGGCCGGATCTACTTTTGTTCAGTGTTATCTGAAACATTCTCGACTCTGTAGTACAAACGCAATTGATCGACTCCCGTTATCCTGCTTCAAAGGCCAAACGTAATGGAAATGTAACTAATTAGACTTAGCCGAGTTTCAATTTACACATGTAATGTCAAAACAAACGAATTTTCTATTCTATTACTATATAATGTAAATATGTTGCATACACAACTAATCTAAATTATATAATACTAAATTGTGCATATACACCAACATTTGGCGCGTACAAACCAGTGATGAGGAAACTGTAATAAGAGCATTATTCCTATCCGAACTCTTCCTACGTATTCGTGTCATTTAATTGGCTGCAATCTTTAAAAAATCCTGAATGGTATTATTGAAACAACGGTTGGCATTGTGCATGATGTTACTGACAGTTTTAAAAGGCTAATGTTCCCTAACTGAGCAATAATTGAGTAATCTGCTTTATTGAGACGATTTACTGGCTACGAGCTTATGCTGAACAGCACGTATAATCTGGCATTGGTATTATTCTGTGCTCATATACAGAGGCTAGCGACCTGGCTATCGGTTTTCTCTGTCAGTGATTGCAGTAGGCATAATATGCTCATGGTTCTTAATTAAGACCCTAAGATGTGTTGTACGTAGGTGTTTGGTTTCACTCTATGGTCGCCTTATGGTGTTTTGCTATATGTTTAAACGAGTAATAATGAGTATATAACCATGCTGGATTTTTTAGTTTCGTATCAGAAATGTTTTGAACGCCACATTAAAATTTGTAGATAAATGCTTCATGTATCATTTCTCTGTCAACTAATAACTATAAGTTTAATTCGTAGCTCACGCACAGCATGTAACAACTTAGATAGTCAAATGTTTTCATTGAAATTTAATGTAAAAGGGTTGTGGTGTAAATGATCTAATGTTGCGATAACTTAGTATATATGAATGTAGTGATTATAATTCACAAGGATTTTAATTGACCAGTTATCACAGGTATGGTAAAACGTTTCAAAATTAATATATACTGACAGTGTCTATGGCAGTTTGCAGGTCTCACGACCAACCGTTGTTTATTTCCTTACTCTTGGCTTTATGTGCTACCGTATCGCTTTTTAGCTAACATAAACAGGAGAAGCTGTTAAACAGTTCATACACGTGTGGTTGTCAGTTGCGTTTAATTTACCTGCGAAGAATGGTGCACCGCGTGCTCTTTCATTGCCAACCTGTTCTTTCCCATAAACAAACAACCCAAATGCAACGAGCTTCTTCCAATCGTTTGTTCCTCTCGCCTGTTGCATCATGGTAGTCATAGCATGCAGCAATACGTTGATTGTATCAGTGTAGAAATTCACCTCGTCGAAAGCCGAAGCAAGCTAAAGAAATATCTGAGTTATTATGTGAAAAGATGAACCCAAGATCAAAAGCAGATTTAGAACTTTGATAACTATTCATTACGTGTGTAAATGAGTATCACAATGACGCATTAATAACAGAATTCTTTGCCTTCGAGGCCTTGGACGGAAGACGGCATGGAACTTCGATCCTGCTTAGATCATTGAATGCATCAGTTTAATAAATCAAACAACTTGTTGCTACGGAACTGCCCACCTCACTCTCATTTCCTACAATAACATGCCTATAAATATTTAGTTGACTGCCATCACGCAAGTTCACCACTCAGAGGTTTCTTCCATATCACTGAACCGACAGACTCGTGAAGTGGATTTGGCCATGTCTGTCATCCGGGTGCGATACACATTTTCACCTCCCGTCCCTCCGTCGCCGCACCGTTCTATCGTATAATTTTACCAGAGACTACCTCTAGAACATTGGATACAGATTAGCTTCTCTGCTTTAGCAGAGGTACACAACGCGTCTTCCCATATCCGAGCTCGTCCAAAATTTGCAAAACCTTTTTCTAAGAATATAACATTAACGACTAGAGGTCTGACCGCAATCTCTAATTGACCCCCTACCCAGCGCCGCAGCTGCCTGCCGACCGAAATGCCAGCCACAATTCTGCTCACAGTTTTACTACGGCCCCTTATTGTCGGACCAGTACAAATGTTCCGGACCAGTCCCTGAAAAGCTATGTTCGGCACCCTAATGAATTTCGAGCCCCGTTCATACCCTCCTAACTCAGATCCGCGTAACCGATCTCCATTATTGCCTCTTTACACTTACTGACTTTCCTTGCTGAAAATCCACTCCGCTCTGGATCAAGATGCTACTCGCTGTCTGTTCATGTACCAGCCGGAAAGCCTTTCGCTGCCTTTAAAATCAGATCGTTTTGCCTCTTGCAGCCTTGTTGGCCACCGTTTTACCTGACAGGTAATGCTTCCAACTTCTATGAAATGAGGACAGTGTTCCATTTCGTCTTAAACCCTACGTTTTATACTTACGCTGTAATCTCTTGTTTCTCGCAATTGTTGTTATTGTCCGAACTTTTCCCTTTTAGTGTTTCTTTGCTTACAATGCTTGACTTCTCATTTCTGCAAAACCAGCCCCCCTTTCTGTGCCCTTGTACTATTCGTACTCCTTTGAACCGCCTCCGCTATGTCTTAAAATCGTTGTGTGCCTCGCACCTCCCCTCCGTTTCTCTCACGCGCCCTGCATATGCGCGCAAGCGCTACCCACTTATCTCTCCTGTACACCTTCTGAAAAGAACGTACCTACCCCTCCACGAAGACCCTTGCGATAGAGTCTTTGACTATATTATTTGCATAGTCCTTGCCGACGATAACTTCCGGCAGTACTTTTGTACTCTTTTACCTTGTCCATCTAAAGCGTCGGTTTGGCGATACACAGCTAAGCGCCTTTTCTGAACAGATCTAGCGCCTCTGCTGCTACGTCGAGTGAGTGTTGCTCATCGCTTCTATTTGCAATCCGTGAATTCAGTCCGCCCCCTTAGCAACCAGTCATCCTATTACAACTTGTTCGTGTTTGCCAGATCCAGGCGTAATTTCGACCGACAAACTCCTTAATTTAAGAGATTTTTCACATAGCATGCTTATCATACGCGCGGGCTAGTTAGTCGGGGTTCTCAAGCGCGATCTGTGTTTCACGCACTGATGAGAAACCCTTATATGTGCATAGTATCATTATACTCTTCCATCTTCCTTTCGCGCAAACGGAGGTCATGCCATCGCTCGCGCGCGCGCCGTGTGTGTGTTGTGTGTGTGTGTGGTGTGTGTGTGTTGTGTGTGTGTGGTGTGGTGGTGTCTTGTGTGTGGGTGTGTGTGTGTGTGTGTGCTGTGTGTGTGTGTGTGTGTGTGTGTGTGTGTGTGTGTCGTGTGTAGCCACCCCGCGCGATCGTAGCGCGTCGAGTCGCGCGCGGGCGGCGCGATCGATAGCGCGTCGCGTCAGCGAGGGGCGCGCCGCAGCCGCCACCAGTGAGCGGCGAGGCAGCCGCCGCCGCGTCCGTTCCGCACCGGCCCCCAGGCGCACATACCATGTTACACTGCTCGCGGAGGTATGCGACTCCCGTGAGTGCCCCTGTCTCGTATTTATCAATTATATTATATGTGTGTGTGTGTGTGTGTGTGTTGTGCGTGTGCGTGCGCGTGTGTTGTGTGTGTGGTGCGCGCGTTCGCGTGCGCGTGCGCGTGCGCGCGTGTTGTGTGTGTGTGTTGTGTGTGTGCGCGCGTGTGCGTGTGCGTGCGTGCGTGCGCGTGTGCGTGCGTGTGTGCGTGTGTGTGTGTGTGCGTGTGTGTGGAACGTGCTGGGAAACATAAACAACTAGACAGAGGGCACTCACGGAGAGTGCATACCTCCGCCAGCGACATAGCTCGTAGCAGCCGCTCGTTGCTGCTGCTTCGCTCACATGTACACGCTCGCTGCGCTGGCTGGCTCGCTCACTGACGCGCTAATATCGATCGCGCGAACACACACACACGCTAACACACACACACACGCTATCACACGAACACACTAACGCACGAGCGCGATCACATAACCTCCTCCACTACGTGGGCGGAGGTAAATATTACCTGTTGAAATCAACTTTGCCCACTGTTTTTACGTCAATATATCACAATATTTCATGTATTAAAATAATAAACTCAGAAATATTGATTTATCTGTAACATAGCCGATAATGTGTACATGTCACACAAAAACTATAAAATCTATCATCCAGAAAACACAGGTGTATATGTTTTGGTCATCACATATTCTAAGATATTGGAAGTATTTCACCTTATTTCGTCATGTAATCAAAGTACTAGCACGATTTTCGTTGATTTTGACGTTTGCTCGATTGCTACATGCTTTATTTTTTTTACATATTAATGGCTTATTATTGATGCTATGTCATGACAATTAAACAGTCTGTGCCATAATGAAGCTGCAAGCATCACAAATTATATTCATGTTTTTAGGCTCGTTTCCGCGTTACCTGCATGAGTTACGTGACAGCCAATCATACCTTTTAGGTGACTAAGAAGCTTACGCACCCAAGCATCATCGGGGACGATTTTTTAAACAGTAATCATGAAAAAATCAATGTCTCTCGTCGGTAGCTATCATTGTGGCATGACTCCGCTTCAGTGTATTTGCGCAGTAATGACGTAATTGCATTGGCTAGAGTCGCAGCGTGGGTAGTATTAAATTATCGCTCGGTAACGCGTGTTCCACTACATGTATCTACTAGAGCTGTCAAACAGGTTGCGTTTCTTAAGCCCTTACTAACCCACAATGACTTAATAACAGCTGTTTCAGCCGTCATTTGACCTTGCATAAAAGCGCACGCTACCTTGGAGATAGCAAATCCAGAATTTGCCATACACAGGTTTTCCAAACAAACCAGTCGACTGTGACATACAAGCTGCTCTGCAACCTCGCTACTCAGCAAACGCAGCCGAAAGACAGAAATGAAATTACCATCGCTGAGATAACCGAATACATGAAGAACTAGTTTGACCCCAAACTTAATTTCCGATCGGAGATGCAGCGGAAATCTGGTGAACCATTCAAGAACTAGCAGCAAGCATCAGGCAAGATGCAGTTACGTGCGACGTTGCATCCATTAAATACCCTCTAGACGAGGCCATGCGCACACGATTTATCTGTTCAGTTAACAATGAGGTCGTCTTAAAGGCGTTATTTAAGATCAAGGATGACGAACTGTCGTATGCTCGAGCAATCCAGGTCGCTATGGAGACTGAAAATGCGGCCAATGTAGCTCAGGAAACGGTGCATGGGATGCAGCCGAAGCTGGTCAATAAACTGCAACATGAGCCACGCTCTTCGACGTCCGGGTCAAATAGAAGTCGATCGATTAACCAGGAACCCAGCTACACCAGCATTTTTCCCAAGGTAGCCGGTGAGTGTTGTGCCAGGTCTGACCACCTTAGAAAGGAACGCCCGCACCTTACCGCAATCTGCAATTTTTACCAACGGAAAGGGCACCTTTAGTCTGTCTGTCTTCAGAAGAAGAGATGCAACAAGCCAACAGTGAAGGCTATCTACAAGCAGAGACTCCAGACAGTGAAACGGCAGGGAAAAATCCCTGAGCTCCTGCTCAGTCCTCTGCTGCAGCTCTTCCAGTATCTCTGAATGGAAAGAATTTTGATTTTCAGATCAACACTGGTACGGGAAACAACTTTTGCTCGAGGAACGTCTGGATAGAGCTGGAGAAGCCATGCTTACAGTGGTCAACAGGCCAATACAAGGGAGCTACAGGAACCAGCTGACGGTCATGGGGACGTTTACAGCAAATGCCAAACAGAACCACCGTGGAAACTCAGAAGGACGGAAAATAAAGTTCACGGTGGCAGGCTCTCTTCGCTCAACCTGCTGGGTCGTTGCGCCATACATGAACTGGCAATATTTTTTTCATCGCCTCTATGCTCTTCAACCGATTGAAGCCGTTCATCCCCATTGAAGCCAGAGCTTGGATGCTTAAAGGACTTTGAATTAGAAGTCAAATTTAAGTGAAATGCCAGGCACACATTCTGCAGGTTACGGCCAGTCAGGCATACATCTCACACAAGCATATGACGCCGTCATCAGGAGGGGTGTGTGGAAGCCCGCACAATTCAATGAAAGTGGCACACCCTTCGTTCTGATCATTAAGGTGGTGCCACCAGGCGAGCAAAAACCAAAGCTGCGAGTCTGCGGAGAACTACTCTGTTACGGTAAACCCAAAATTAGAGATCGTCCGACACCCTATGCCTCTTCCCGAAGATCTCATGAGGAAACTTGTGGATGATACGGTTCCATTAAACTCGATCTGGCAGATGCATGCTTACAGCCAGATCAAGCTTGCTCCTGAAACCCAGAAAAGACTAGCACCCCATCGAGGCGTACTACTTCAAATTCGGCTGCCATTCCGCATCACATCGGCACCGGTTTTTTTAAAGAGACCATGGAGCTACTCACCAGCGATATACAGGGAGTGGCAGTCTACCTAGTCGACTTTCGCGTCATCAGTGTCAATGCACAATTAAGAACATCTCCAAAATCTACGCACCTTGCTTCAACGCTTAGAAGAAAAAGGGATACGATGTCGAATGGGGAATGTTTATTCTGCAGCAGGTGTAGAGTACCTGGGCCACAAGCTTTCCCAAAACAGGATTGCTAATGAGGCTAAGGTCAACGCGGTTATCAAGAGGCCGCCGTCGGAAAACGTTTCCAGCTTTCGTTCATTCTTGGGGTCACTGCAATTCTATGGCAAGTTTCTCCATAACTTGGCTACTCTGACGGAGCTTCTCTACCGACTGACCAAGAAGGACATACCATGGAAATGGGGCGCTAATGAACAAGCTGCTTTTCAGCAGCTGAAAAAAGTACATTGCACAGATACAGTGCTGACCCATTTTGACCCATCCCTGCCGATTGGAATGTCATGCGATGCATCGGAGATTGGTATTGAAGCAGTGTTGCTTCAGGGCTATTGTGGCGGCAGTGAGCGCCCAATCGCTAACGTATCCAAGACATTAACAGAGACTCAGTGCCACTATAGCCAAGTTCAAAAAGAGGCATTAGCTGCCATTTTTTGCGCTAAAATAGATAAAAGAATTTATTTTGGTTACAGATTATAAACTATTGCTAGTGCTGTTTGGGCCAACCAAAGAGACGCCAATGCTAGCGGCCAATCGTTTGGCTCGAAGGGCTTTGATGCTTAGCGAGTACGATTACCCTATTGAGTATAGAAAAACGTCGGACCACGGGAACGCAGATGCACTCAGTCTCCTGCCAGTGGGACCTGTCGTCAACTTTGATGGGGGGGAAAGTGAGGCAGTTGTAGGCACTGTCTGCACTATCAAATCTGTGAGTCTACAACAACAACCAACTGATTCTGGTGTCGTGGCAAAGCAATCAGGCAACGATTCTGTAATCACAACAGTGATGCGCCATACCCGTGAGGGATGGCCAGCAGACGATTCACGTTCTAATGTGGAGAAGAACCATGAGTGCTATTCAGGCAGAGACTTCAAGAAACTAGCGGATTCACTGTCGACAGCCTATGGGTGTTTGCTCTATGGTCCCAGAGTAGTCATTCCTAAAAGTCTGCATTAGCAAGTGCTTTGATTGCTACAATTGGGACACTTCGGAATACATCAGATGAAGCAGATCGCACGCACAGCTCTACAGCAGCTTCAACGCTGCCTAGGATCGACGCTGACATTTCAGAGCTTTGTCGCAACTGCACTGCCTGCGCCGAACACCAGAATAAACCAGCAAAGTTGGCCAATCAGCCCTGGATGCTGCCAGAGAAACCCTGGAGTAGGATACATCTGGATCATGCCATAAATTTTCTAGGAAGCAACTGGCTGGTCCTGATCAATGCCTACTCCAAATGCCCATGTATTCACGCGACAAACTCTACGCCGACAAAGACAACCATTGACCTACTGGAGCAAGACTTCGCTCACTTCGGATACCCACACACGAACGTGACCGACAATGCCACTACACCAATGCTATGGTTTGTGTTGCGATGTGAGAAAGGAGATGTACGTATACATCTCAAAAGCTCGCGTATTAAAACTTAAGCACCCTTAACCTGTTATTTGAATTTGTTTATATATATATATAATATATATATATAAATATATATATATATATGTATATATATATATACCGGCTATTGTAGTAAAATCTAAACGGATAAAATGGACCGACAATGCCACTACGTTCACACGTACGTTGCACCAAAAGCTGCCCTGCAGCAATTCCCGATGCAGTACCGCCGTACTCCCTTAGCGGAAGGGTTTTCGCCAAGTGAGCTTCCCAACGGCCGACAAATCAGTTGCCAGATCGACTCTCTGTTGCCTTCTTCAGCGCACTGGGCACAGGGAAAACAGGCCAAAGAGGCTACCAGATCACAGCACGGAGAGACAAGTCGCATCGTTTCTAGGCTAGTGCATGCCTACTAGCTAGGCGCTCCATGTTATGCACTTTACTGCAGCCCTCGACAAGATAAAGACCAAATATGGGTCCCAGCGGTTGTCACCAATGTACATGGTGCCCGCAGCGTCGACGTGTGTGTCTACCCCAGAGGATCAGTGTGGCGTAGGCACATCGAAAAGCTTTGCCTTCGCTATGGAGTTAAAGAGGATACGGATCTCAAAAGCCGGCGTATTAAAACTTAAGCACCCTTAACCTGTTATTTGAATTTGTTTATATATATATATATGTATATATATATATATACCTATATATATATATTTATATATACTATATATATATATATATATATATATCAAGAGTACATAATAGAGAAGAGTATGGCACTGTTTTAACAGCGTTTTGCATAGTTTTCAACTTGTAAATATTCTATCAATATGTGAATAAATATATTCAAACTTTACCTTGTTTTCGTCTATGATTCTCCCTTAATCATATGACACCACCAATTTACCTGAAAATCGTATGTGTTCTTCAAAAAAGTTCTTTGAATACGACACGGTTCAAGTTTTCCCAAACTTTTGCATCTCCGCGGCCAAACTTGATATAGCGGCGGCAGCACCAGGTTGTAACTACGGGACGCTGGGTGCTGTTGTGGATATTAGGTAAGCGCAGTAACAGCACTTGTTTCACTTCCTTATCATCAGGAACACGATGGCAACACAGCTAAAATCAGCTGCTAGCTCGCCGTGAGCACACATTTATTTTTAGCACGCTGGAAAGCCTACACGCTCAATACAATTCAATGCCTAATTGCCCCAGCAGCCCCCAGCGTTCCGTCATAGACAATAGAACACTAATCCCATAACAAACTATGGCCGAACAGATGTGACCATTTGTGAAAACTGAGTGAAACCATGTCGTATTCAAAGAACTTTTTTGAAGAACACATACGATTTTCAGGTAAATTGGTGGTGTCATATGATTA
>NW_014577317.1:322678-330597 GCF_000485595.1 Priapulus caudatus | reverse complement strand
TATATATATATATATATGTATATATATATATATGCATATATATATATATATATACCGGCTATTGTAGTAAAATCTAAACGGATAAATCAGCGTTTTCCTACGTTTTATAATGATCGATCGCCTAAGTGCGAAATGGGAGAACATATATGAAACATCTACTCTCAGTACGTACTGGGAGATATCCATGAATCCATGATTATAACTGAAACCACTAAATTCGTAAAATGTTCTGTGCATCTTGAGAAATTGTGTGAAATTATGAGGTTTCCACTCGCAATTTGATGCGAAACGCGCGAACGCCGCTGACTGCATTCATGACGTCCCCAAGCTACGTGTCAACAAACCACGGCCTATTGTAACAAAGTATAAATTCCATGTTTAACCACGCGGCAATTTCAACTATCACTGGCCGGTGACGGCTTTAGGAGGGTTATAAGGCTGATAATTTCTAGCGTAACGAATACGACGCGATGAAACGCACTTCCACTAACTTCTTTATAGCATATATGTATTGATGATTTGCACATGTATGTGTATGGTATAAAGTACATAATAAACATTCTTCGCCACACGCCGCTGTGGATTCTAGATTAATTTTTGAGGACCGTGCAACGGGCATATCCATCGAGCTATCCCCGAGAATAGACGCTTATTGAACTATTCTGGTCCATCGAAAATGCCCACATCAGTACTAAGAATGAGTAGAACTATAATTATGAGTCATATAACATACATATGCAATTAAATTATCATGAGCAGTGAATTTTCGAAAATTTGTAAAACTGCAAAGGTCACATCCGCACACATTATATCACTAGGAAGTTACTCAACGTCATCTCACGCCGGCACCTCAAAGATGTCCACTTGTCTGGTAACATGTCGTATCAGATATTACTGCTGACACGTTATGGTCGCACCTTCAACCAATAAGCACACCACGTGAAGCAGCAATTCCTCCAACACCCATAAATATCATGTCTCCGGGAAAAGAAGCATTGCAGACTCTGCAGCGCATGCACGCTCGATCATTTCTGGACCGCCAATGTTGCCTCAATGCTATAGTTCCAGCGGCACGTGATCAAGCTGCTGGACGATCTGCACCCGGATATTACGCGCGAAGCGCGACACAGCGCCACCTTCCGTGGCGCCCTTCATACCAACTTGCGCCCTCTATGTAAGAACTAAACTACTCGATCGCCTCTGGTACTAACAAGAAAGCCCGGAGAATCGTCGGTCTCAATTGAAAAAAGCAGTTTCTTGGCGATAGGCAGAAGCTTTCGACTCTGCACGTAAGCGAGAATAAATCCAATGGGTCGTAATCTGTCATTTTTGGTCGGCGCTTTTACGCTTTTCCTCTAGACAAGCGATTTTCAATTTTATTGAATCTTTTACCGCTCTTGAATCTATTTTCGTGACATATGCCGCGCCATAGAATGGCGCGACGAGGCTGTCTTCGGAGGGGATTTTGCCCCGCAGGAATTTGCCACATCAGGATGGCCGATTTCGGCTTAGACTGCGCCCCGATGGACAGTTCGAACGATGCACGACGGCACACGCTGCACGGCTACATTACACGCTGCACCCGTGCACGCCGCCGTGCGTGTGAACGACAAGTCTAATTCTCGTAGCCAGTCTTAGGACCCCCGCAGGCCTCAGTGGATTGCTGTGTTGTTATACTGCAATTCCGACTAGACGTTAAGTGGTACAAAGCCACCAGCCCTATTGGTGTTATTTACCCCCCATCTGGTTTGTTCTGTTTCGGATCATGACGATATTACTTGCAACCATTGTATTACTATAGCATGAGCGCAGCGCATAATAATACCATAGCCCTCTGCATAAGACCTACGAGTATGACAGCCACGTACTAGTAGCATATCTCTTTTCGAATTGATAATACCCATCGCATCTCTTCATCCATCGATATATGATGGCAGCGGCCGTCGTTACTGCGTGCACCAGTGTAATGCGGATTGTTCCATGAGTTGAGGAGTCCAAAGGACGAAAGATTTCTTTCCATAGGTGAGGCGAGTTCCCATAGTGTCCGTTATAGTTCTCCTACTAGTAGTCGGTTTCACAAATAGCTTTTGACGGAACGTGTACTTTACCATTATGTTCACACGTCTCTTCTACATGTGACAAAGAAAAGAAACGTATTCATACCGGCACACTGTGTAGCCGTGTATTGTATTGTTTAGGCACAGGGCCTCTTGGAGGCTAAAGTTTCGAAAAACTATCAAGTCTATTATTAAGAGCGAAGCTAATACTGGCTCCGTACCAGCCGTTGCGAGGTTTTTATCAACCTCGCGGGTTCACCCGCGCTGCCCGGGCGGACGACCAGTCGTGCGAGCAGTGCATCTCCTCTCTAGCCGTTTTGCCGTTTTTGTCATCGACTTTTTGGCATACGGTTGTTGCATTACTAGGCTTACCTGCTATGTGATTTATTAGGATTATTAACGTGCGTCATTGTTGTATAGTGGCGTCGACATTTCTATGTACATGATAGAGGCATAGCCCCAGATAGATCGACAGGATAGAAGGATGGTATTATAATATAAAAACCAAGCTTCATGCTTTTCCTGCGCTGCCGCTCGTTTATATGAAAGCCGCTGGACGCATAATAAAAATACATCATAATAAAACTATATAATCACAGGGTGAGAACTAGAAGTAGACGGTGTTCACACTTTTATTCATAATTTTCATTGAACTTGCAAAGAAGAAGCAGCTCAATGCAGCTCAAGTGTTTCATGATGTATTCCTGGTAAAATTAACACGGTCAACAACCTGCTGAACGGGCTAGGAGATTACGGCTATCGGCAATAATAGTGGGTGATGACGGCGACAGGTTGGTGGGGCGTTGGCTGTGTTCAATTAATATTGTGATTATTACGTCGTCATTGTTTGTATAATAGGTTGAACATTTCTTTTACATGAATATAGAGGACGTATTATTCCGATATTCTTATTATAAAACCCGCTATGTATTCCGCTTGCAGCTGGCCGCTCGTTTACATTCGAAGCCACTGAGCATTAATAACTACATGCATAATAAAAACTTATTACAAACACAGTGTTGAAGCAGGAAGGTGTTGGACACTTTTATTAGATATTTTCATTAACTTGCAAGAACAGCAGCTCAATGCAGCTTAGCTGTTTCATTGTATTCCCGCGCTAAAATTATCGAGTCGTCGCGAAATTTCGTCAGTCGTTCTGTCGATCCGCGTCCAAACAGCTCGGTACGAAGAGAGAATTTATGTTTTTATAACAATGTTGAACACTGTTTCGGACGTCCAATGTCTACCCTCCCTGTGTCCCCCATAAACATTGCGGGACTGTTCGCTGGCAGCTAGATCTGTGCGCCGGGCAATTCATTGTCGCGCACGGTCCATAGCTGCCAGCGCTGCATTACTGTCGTAGACGTTCCGCGGTCGCCGTCGCCTTTGCCGCGGGAAAACTGTGCGCGCAACATCTGCCGCGTATAGCGCTTGGATCAACACTCCTTTCGGCAACGCTTCCTCTAGTAATCCCGTCTCAGTCTGGGTTACATTTAACTAGGTTGGGGTTGCGTACAATTAAGCAACACTGGGTGCAACTTATCCTCGGCCTTGGGCTATCTAGGTATATCAGTGCCTCTTCGTTTCTGCAGCTTTTTTGCAGATTTTGCATCAACCTTCATTCTCTTCACAGCATATGGATGTTGGAACATTACCTCCGCGACTCATTTCCTTATCTGACAGGCGGGAAGATGAAGGGTGAATGAATACAGAGTTTACGGGAGGTCATGGCTGCGCCATTCCTATATTGTTGTAGCTATTTGCCCAGTCACAACATTACACGCGCACGGCCGCGCCACTGACAAATCAGCAAATTCTGGCCACGTGCGTTGTCGTCTCAGCTGGGTGTGCTCAGCATTCGATTACTCCGTTCGTCGAAGCGCCTGGACCAACGCTCATGCTATTCGTTGTCATTTCTCCCTGTGCGCGGCGGTGTGCGTCGGGATTTTTGGCATGTGCAAAATTGTGCGCGGAAGCTCGACGCATAAGGTACCGCCAGAATACGCCTAGACACGCGCAGAGCGCGCTGGACCAACGCCAGACCACACGCGGAGCACACGATGGGTATTCGATTCGTATGTTCGTCCGCTGAGGTGCTAGCGAACACCTAGGCACACTAGGCGCCCACCTTAGCGTGCTTCTAACGCATCGTCCAGCGAACTGCAGCGATACTGGGCGTTGGCTGCTGAAACGAGTGCTAACGAGTCTGTAGCGCCCCAGAGTTCTTCTAGCGTGTTCCTAGCGTGTACGCAGCGTGTGGGGTATATAAACGAGTCCCGCCCCACCTCCTCATCATCACTTCTCCTCCGACCCTCATGGGTGATGACAGAGATTCCTGATCGTGTCTAGAAGAACTACCTCAGAAGATGGAGGATCCCGACAGGCTGCGACTACAATACGAAATCGCGGTTCTACAACATCAGCAGAACCTCATGAAACTGGCACTTCTCCAAGTCCATGTCATCAGGAGAAGGAGAAAGAGAAGAGGTCAACGGAGGTTCTGGGTCCGACCGTGGAACGGTAGGCGACGACAGTTTGGCCTGTATGACCAGCTACTTGTTGAACTCTGTAACGAAGACTAGGCAGCCTTCAAGAACTTCATGCGGATGCCCCCCGAGACGTTCGACGAGCTGCTAACCAGAATGGGTCCGAGGATCACCAAGCAGAATACAACCTACAAAAAGGCCCTTGACCCTGGCCTGAAGCTTGCCCTCACTCTGCGGCATCTTGCCTCTGGGACCAAATATCCCAAATATCACTCAATGTCCTATGGGTGGAGGGTGCCTCACAACACCATATCCCTGCTCATCCCAGAAGTGACCTGTGCGTTGGCTGTGCGTTGGATGTGCGCTGGCTGTGCGTTGGATGTGCGCTGGCTGTGCGTTGAATGCACGGTGCATGAGCGCTAGCAACCCGCTGTGCATTCGTTGGATTTTTTAACATGTGCGCCCTGTATACGCTCTGTATGCGCCCTGTATGCGCGCAGCGCGCTAGCAACACGCTGTGCATTCGTTGTAAACTCGCTAGCTTCTCCCAAATCCTGACAAAAGTTGGGCGCACAACGACGCACTGATCTATTTTCCATTTTTTGATTAATTTTCAGTGCGCGGGCCCGTGCGTCGTGTATGTGTGACTGGGGCATTACCGAGACTCATTGTTGTTGACCCATTTTTCACGCGACCTATATTCCTTTCAGCCACATTTTCCTGTGACAATATTTGTTGTGAGCATTTGTTCCTATAGTAAGTTTCCGGTTCCCAACGTAACAAACACTTACCAGCATTTTTTTAAACTAATTAGCATATTTGGGCACTAACCAGTTTGTGCGAACAACGACCAACATGCTCAGATAGTAGTTATTATGTTCCGACAGCCTTCTCCATGCTTGGACCGTATACCTATGCAGTATGTTTTAACCGTCAGCAGTTTGCTCGGACTCTAACCAGTTTGTTGTGACACTCTTAATTGTATGTTTCGTATATCTAACCCCGTGTATAAGCATGACAACTTCTACCTCTAGAAACTAAATACGCCAGCGACGGGGGGGCAGGTTTTTTTGGGGGGGGTGGTGGCTCCTCGGGTACGCCCACCAACAATACAGCAAAAGAGTAAAATGAGAAAAGGACGGAGATTAGGAAAGAAAGAGATAGAGAGACTTGTGCAACCTGCATAAGTAACACATCGCATAGGTTTAAAGTAAAAAATAAATAAATAGAAACTAATCAATTAAACAGTAACAGCAACAAAATTATCTAACCTTTGTCAACTAAATATCTACAATAAACTTGGTAATGTTTGTTCACATGGTAATCATAACCCTAGACAAGTTCAACAGCTGCAGTAATATAATAATAATAATAATAATAATAACAGCTGCAGTGTATCGGCAAAAATCACGTGATCCGCAAAACGTCACGGTAGGCGACCTAAAATCATTTGTTTATGGCGCCCGTATATAACGTGTTTATAGTATCTTAATTGTAACTATACTAATAACAATTAATATAATTATATGATATTAGTTTTTGTTGCATATAGAATTTGAAAAAATTTGCATTACTGGATTTATTACACCTGTTTTATTAGGTTCACTTCTGTGCAGATTAGGCTTGCTCGTCGCCGTTAACCAGGTAGAACTTATTTTTGTATTTAGATAAAATCGCCTAATTAATGCAAGTTCGGACTATTTCTGTTGTTTTCAACTGTGTTCTATTGCAGAAAAGTTGTGAGAAGCCCTACTGTAGTCTAGTCAAATGTAATTTGTTTGAATTAATTGTGTAATATATCCAGTTTTATTATAGATTGCTTATGTAGTTTGTTCGTGATTTATTGACAAATTATTTCCAACGGAAATTTCTTGATTGCAAAGTTCAAATTATGTACTTAGAGACTAGGCCTAATTAAAGCTGGCGACTCCTTCGAGTTTATAGTTTAGCCATGATACATACGCTAAAATATTGAGATTGATCACATCGAAACTAATAGCAATGCTGGTCATCTTGCTTACCTGAACACTAGTATTAACCATGACGTGTACCTCCACGGCCTCGTGCTTGACTTTAATGCTCTGCGCTAGTATGAGGATGTTCTGGACGACGACAGCGAGAATCGGTATGGTGATCATGGCCAAGATCAAGGCTAATTGCGCTTTCCTGTCCCGTCTTTTAAATGGGTTCTGGCCACAAATGCCGCCCTTCTTCCCGACCCGCTGACTGATTACGGCAAACGTTGGCTCTGTGACGTCGTCCATCGCTACCGGGGAAGGTATGTGAATCGCTGACGGATTCCCGGTGGCGCTCATCTGTGTGGGTGAGTACACGAACTCCAACGACGCTCCAATCTTACGACTGTCTCTGTCTATCAAATAGATGCTGTATTCAGTGTCAACTAACGTCGATGATTGCCGTCGTAAACGCAACAAATGTATGAAATATATGATGACAGCGGTTGCCCCTACATCATTACCAAACAGCTGCTAATAACCAGCCCGTTCATCACAAAAAAACTTGTATACTCTTATGGCGGTGTATACGAGCCGATAGCAAGGTGTGATAGCGACACTATTGTGAAGACCGCACGTATTATCTGGAAATTGCATCGGGATGCTAGCTGCAGCGTTACATCTGCGCGAACTGAAGTAAACGTAATGGGATAGCAATTTATGACGCATAGGACATCATCAATAATGAGTACACGAGCTTGTGCGCAGGTGACGGAGGGCGATTGCGCGTGCTCTGTTATTGTCATCGATTAGCGTTCAGAATAATTATATATGTGCATATCCGTAATTAGCACTGAAGGTACGTGGTAAGGAATTAGACCCATATTTCGGCAATTAACGTAATTCAGCGTGATATTGTAATCATTTTTCTTTTAATCTTGACCGTTGACCAGGCAGGTACCGCCGTCAACACGTCCGGTATCAGAATAAAAACCTCCAATCTGATGACGCTGCAGAAACAATATATTATAAAAATCGTAAATTATAAGATGAATTTTTGTAGCGTAACCACTCACTAAAGGCAATGAAATTCTCTAGGCTTTGCTGACAAGAGATCTTAAGAGCATTACTCAAATGTTACGTAATGCACAAACCTTTCCGTGACCTTCTTGCAGTCTGTACTGAAATGTTTCGCTTAGAAACATTACACGTAAATGCTGCGCGCGGCGCACCTAGATGTAATGATGTTGATTGAATCACCGCGGAGGTGTGCACGCTTTTGTCGTACTTGTGCACATTCGGCGCCATTCGGCTAAATTCTATCCCTACAGCCTATAGTCATTAAGCATAGTCCTTCATACAGTGATTTCCAGCTGCCTCCGTGAAATAGAGTTGTGCCTAATTAGTAATTATAAACAAAA
>NW_014577317.1:301420-322668 GCF_000485595.1 Priapulus caudatus | reverse complement strand
GAGCCGCCGGCGAGCCTCCTCTAGCGTCATCTACTCTGCCGCAGAAGCCACCGGAAGCTGAGAGAAAGGTCGCCCCGGGTGAGTGTTGCTCCTCTCAGGCTAACGCTTGGGTAGTCAGGCCAGGTCAAAGGTCACCTGCCACGGTCCGTTGTAATTCCGTGCAGCCTGTAACTAACCAGCATATGTTTAGTAAATATTGCGAGACAATACCCTAACACTTACGTAATGTACCGCCTGGCTGCGGGAAGATGTATGATATTAGTTGGTTTGCATTTCTTAGACGAGTCGTGCAGATAGTCTGATGCGCTTCCTCCTGACGTTACGAGTGGCATTATAGGTATCAGATCCGGGTAGAGAGTCACGCCTCTATTCGGCAGCGATGTTAGCCAGGTCGCTGGGTCGCTGGGTCGTCGAAAGGGGTGGGGGCAATGTCCGTCCGTGCCCTGCCGACGATGTAGAAGAGGACATCTTCTACAAACCACCCACCTCTGCACGATATCGAGTTTGGCTCTAAGAAATATAGCAACCACTAGTACAACACGCGTAAGGTATGCATATGCATTGTACAGTGTACGACTGTGTGGTTGATAAAAGGTTGCAAGGTTGAGCGTGTCTCCCTGCATACACCGGGTAGATAGAGTGAGAGCGAGGGATTACGCTTGTAGACACTCGTCTATCGTCATACCACATCTCGTATACTGGGTCTAAAAGTGGCACGTAATCGACAGATTTTGCGCTATGTAATTCGAGCAGTACTAGCGCTGGACGCTAGCTCATTACATATGCACAGAAATACGGTGCAGAATTCACGTGTGGCGGTAGTGCACTCAGGCAGAATTTCTATGTTAGAACCGTATGGGTGGAAATACTCGCGAAATTTCCTCTGTACGCTCAAAACGTAGAAACCTTAGTGCATGCCGTGAATATCAGTGCCAGGTCGTCACCTTGTGTGACCGTCACCTCGTGTGACCGCTCACCTCGTGCATGACCGCTGTTCGGATTAACGTAAACACTTGTTGTGTGTGCGTCATGTGAAGCAGGAAAACTTCAAACAGGTGCAGCTGGTAGAAGCCCTGCTTGCACGCTACTCACTTGCAAGTTGTAGACGCAGATGCGCTTGTAAGCGTTCCTCCCCACGTCTTCTTCCCCACGTGGGTGACGAGGAGAGTAGGTCGACGCAGGTCAATGCGTGGTTTTCTCGGCGAGAAATGTGTAACCTCGGCGAGCTGGTCATATCATATGATCACTCGTTTTCGGCGAGCCCGGCGATATTCGGTGGTATAAAAACCCCAGTATTCGGAGGTAGAAATTACTGTTCGACGAGTAACCATGTCGAATAAGAGCAGAATGAACTGTACTACGAACAAGCGCTAGCGCATATAGTAGTAGTACATGCCGACTGTGGGAGAGAGATGCATGATGTAGTGAGACGCCGAACCATGCGAGACGTGGCACGGTAGCACATCATGATATCTAGGCGCTATGTTGAGGATGAATGTCCGATAAACAGTCGAATTGTCGGCGAACAACAGCAGCACTCGGAAAGTGAAGAGCAAAAGCTTCACGGTTCTGACCGCCCTCTACTAGAGTCGAACTCGCGACCTCTAGTAGACAGCAGGGGTTTCCGTAGGAGGTCGTTTGAGCACGAAAGTCCCTTCACCACGGAGACGGTGCAGAAACCTATCAGCGAAGCTAGCTTTTCTACTTGTGCGAGCGTCACTGACGCACGATAGAATTAAAAAGAGGATAAAGCGGAAAGTAGCCCTGGGATTCGAACCTCGGATTCTCAGTTGCGAAATTCGCACGCTATGAGTAAAGCTCTCACGCATAGTTTCAGTATGTACATCTGTGACAGGTAGTGCACCTGTATTAGTGACGCTAGACGTCCAGATGACCTCATACTAAACTATGGGCGTGCTGCTGCATCTTTCCATAGGCGTATATACGTAGAGATACGAGCTATTCTCCCGTATGTAGCGTCCGAGGACGACGACACACTGATGTAGATTGAGCGCTGACACGGGCTGTCAACTCATCTATGATGTGGGTATAGAATGAGAAGGAACAGTATTCGCGTGGCGTTGCCCACAGGTTTATTGTAAATAGGCGAATCCCTTCTTGCGTTCATACCGCATTAACATCAGTTAAAGATATCCACGAAAGATAACAGTAGTAGAGAAACGATGTACTAGCATTCCCCGCTATGTATATCCGCGCTCCTATTTGTTCGCGTGGAGTGTTTGCGAAAACACGAAAATCTCTGCTATAAGTCTTATAATGATTTATTAGCAGAGCGGCAGTGAGATAACCTGGGAGTATAGTGCGTACGGGCCACGCCGACTCCAGGAGGTATCCATTGTGGGCACTGCATAGTCGAGTAGTAGGATGTGGCAAGGGACTCCACATCTCTCCTATGAAGCCGTATTACGGTAAGGCATCTCGGTATGGCGATACCTCGAGACCCTTGCTTCGGTAAGCACCCGCAGATAGTGATGCGCTGCTGGTGTGAGGGCATCCGAATGTTCGTTAGCTGTCACCCCAAGGATGACTCTTGCGAGCAAGAGTCTCAAGGGAGAAAGGGGGAGTGCAACGAACTTCGGCTGCCATAGCCTCATATCCCCGCATCCTATCGTCCTGTCGCGTGTCTAAGCATCCCAGGTCGATGTACAGCATCCCTGGTGGCTATGACAGCGATCACGTGATTCCCACCGGTTGTATGAAGGAAACCTGTGGAGGATTTATTCTCGCCCTAAGTGCAGAGTCGAAAGGCTTCTGCAATCGCCACAACTCCTCAATTGACCGATTATGCGGCTTTCTGTAGTACCCAGAGGGCTTCGAGTAGTTAGTTCTACATAGAGGGCAGCGAATTGGATCAAAAGGCGCCGGGCCTGTTCGCGCTTCGCGCGTATATCCAGGCTGCAGATCGTCTAGCAATAGATACGTGTATAACTTCTTTAGACTACTGAATGGACAACTTCAATATATGGTCGTCATGGTAACGAACATGTATTGACTCTGATAAATGTTGTTGGCCTAAATCTGTCTCACCTTAATCTGTCGCACGAATTTGAGAATTGCGGCGCCACGGTGAAACGAGACCCAGGGGTGGTTACTCAATACGCCTTTTAGTCCATGGGCCAGACGGCCAGTTTTCGGTACCAAATTGAGGGACAAATTGTTAGTGCTGTCAGATGGTACTCTAGCCCAAGGTGTTTTTAAATTTGTATGATAACCTTTCCGAAGTAGTAGCTTTCTTGTAGATTTTTTCATTTGAATTTTCGCAAAATTTTGCTTCAGCATGGAAACGAGGCTTCAAATGAAACTTTGCAGGTATGTTTTTGATAAACAAAGAGACTGTTATAAATCAGAGTTGGTCAAGGCCAAAATTGTTATAGGAATAACGTGAAAATTAAAAAACACGCTGACTAAGAAAAATGATGTAATATTGATCTGCATAGAGTCTGGGGTGATTGTTGAGGGATCGATCGGTATCTAGAATTCTGAAGGGTCGCAGATATAACTGCGCCGTCAGTTTCCATAAACGGATGTACGATGCGCTCCAGAGACTGGCCTGGGCAGGATTTCAGTCGTGGATTGAACGACTCCATGCAGACAGGAAAGCTATTGTAGAAGATTTCTTTGATAGCGATGAAGCGATGAAGCGATGAAGCGATGAAGCGATGTAGGTGTGCGCGTTCATTTGTAGACGATTTTATTTTTATTGGGTGATCGTTCCAAATTAAACATGTTTGATTTTGAACCGATGAGCCGATGAGCCGATGAGCCGATTTTAAGGCCGCCGCACACCTACATCGCTTCATCGCTTCATCGCTTCATCACTTCATCGCTTCATCGATTGTAAAATCGGCTGGTGTGCGGCGGCCTTAACGGACGCCGTACAAGTGGGAATATAACAGTCAGAAAGTGTTCGAATTGCGGCCAAGCCGGTTGTCGAGGCACAAGTATACTGCATGGTACTAAATATATATGTTGTATTACTCCTCATAATAGTTATTACACGAGTTTCTCTGGTTAGCGTATGTGTTATCATATTGTTTATGTTCATGAATTATAGCTAGAAGTAAATTGCCTCCGAACAGGCTGTATTTCAGTTGGTTGTATAGGCACTGTATAGCTCTAGAACTATAGGCCTTTGCTCCGCCACAGTCGTGCGACTGCGAAGGGCTATAGTTCTATAGCTAGGCACTGTTACTGCAGCTACGCGCTGGCAGCGCGGGCTCTGTGGTTGTGTGTGTGTGTGTGGTGTGTGTTGTGTGTGTTGTGTGTGGCGTGTGCGCTGCGTCGTGCGGTGCCGGTCGGCGCGTGCGGCGCGTTGTATGTGCGTGACGAGACTTACTACCAGCAGATTCGAGTGTGGCCTACATGTATTCATGTATCATACTGCTGGCCTTTCTCTTTTGGAACAGACTGGAGTGTGCTGTCGCATGGAGAAACTTGCCCTGAACATCCATGGCTCTCAGCTGAGAAGCTGACTTGCTGAAACTAGAAAGCAGTTGGGAGTGAGGTTATGAATAGTGTTACAACTTAGTGAAGCAGTTGAAGGTATATTAAATAACGTCATACTGCTATAGCGTAATAAACTGTCCTTTCTGAGGTTCTATATTTGCACGAGTCGCAGAATATCTTATGCAGAAATCTTTTATGACTATGATTAACAGATGATACATATATATATACTCAATATATATATATATATATATATATATAATATATAGTATATATTAAGAGTAAGATAGAGAGGCAGGGAGAGAGCGAGAGAGAGAGAGATATATTCGTATGCTGATGCATATACATGCGTACGTACATTTGCTACTTTGTTTCATTCTGTGAAACAGATTAGAAGTTCGCATCACATGGGAACAAGCATCTCTCATGGCACCGAACCGCACGCAGTGCATTGAGGAGATGTGGAGAGTGGCGAGAGAGACACACACGCCACAAGAGAGATCACATAGAGAAAGAGTAAGGACGGCATAATGCGGAGGAGAGAATAAAATCAAAGAAGTTTATGTGGCGGATATATGTAACAACACCGAGAAATTTGATAGCAATAGATGTGCTTGTGTTAATCTAACTTATCTATCTATGTATTATATATAATAATATGTTTACGGCTAGAATGCTTATTCCAGGATGTGCACTCATGTTTAGTAAAAGAGCTAAGAATACCTTTATTATAGCTCAGCTCCTAGTTGAATAGTAGGTATTATTAGCTTTCGATTGTAATTATGCTTCTATTCATTTCTGAAAATATATATACTAGGAAGGTTCGTGATTTCATATGCTATATGTGGATAACTATATATATAATATGTTTTATCGGAATGCTTTGTATTTCCAGAAAATTAACACTGTATTGTAGTTTATGGGTGCAAATATCTGCAGATTAGGATAGCGGCTAATAATTTCATTATAATTTACCAACTTTGAGTTTGATCTTTGATGAATAATATATATTAGAATATATATATATATATATATATATAGTTGTAAATCATGTCGTTTATATTGTAAGTTATATTTTTAAACTGGATTAAACGTATTTTACTTTTAGAAAATGTGGCTTGATTGCATACTGTATGTGCAGCAGTTTCTATATGTCGTAAAACCAATTCCACTACGTGTAGATATGCTCAGCTCGCGTAAACACTGATTTTGTTAGTATGTTTGTTTTCCATTAATATATATATATATATATATATATATATATAACGTAATAGAACGTAATAGTAACGTAAATACAAACGTTATATTAACGTAATTGTGTCGGTTTTTTTTAACGTTATCAGAACCACGTTCAATAACGTTATATTTAAGTAAAAAAAGAACGTAATAGTAACGTAAATACAAACGTTATATTAACGTAATTGTGTCGGTTTTTTTAACGTTATCAGAACCACGAACAATAACGTTATTTTCAAGTTTTAGTACGTTAGGAAAACGTTATTTTTAACGTTATAAAAACGTTATAAAAACCCGACACAATTTCGTAATTATAACGTTGGTGTATAACGTTATCCAAACCAAAACATAACCTTAAAATAACGTTATGTGAACGTTTTTGTGTTAGCTGGGATGCGCTCCAGAGACTGGCCTGAGCAGGATTTCAGTCGTGGATTAAACGACTCCATGCAGACAGGAAAGCTTTTGTAGAAGATTTCTTTGATAGACTGATGTCTCTATACGATGATCTATCCCAGAGAGAATTTCAGGAAGTCATGACGAGTTCTTCTTTCTCAGACTTTATCAAACTTTATGACACGTACTTTATGACACGTACCTGGACTATCTCCGCGACAGTAATGGGAAACTGTCGAGCTTCTAGATGTCTTAGATTGATATCGTGGAGATTATGTTAGGATTACTGAGAGCGCACACAGAGGAAAATTGGGAGCTGCATCTATCGGTCATCAGGCAAATGATTGCTTGGTGCTTTGCTTACGACAACCTTAACTATGCTCGGTACATATCTGCGTATCTGTTGGAAATGTCTAACAATAAAGTGGATCATCCAGAAGCTTGGGAATATCTTAAGTCCGGTGGATTCTCGGTTCATATAGGCGAAGAAAACCCGTTTGGTAGAATTCACATGGACCAAACATGCGAAGAGACTGTAAATAAAGACACGCAAACGCCAGAGGGTACCAATGGGTTTAACCTCAAACAAAGAGCAGTCAGCAAGTACTATCTGGTAGCTGAATACCGCAGTGTATTCTTAAAGCAGATGAAAGACATGCTAGATTTGAACAAATCGTTTGCCCGACACAAAGATTTGCAAAGCAGTAGCATCGCAAGAGACGAGGCCGATGTCAAGTGTGTGCTAGATATGATGCAAAGCCACTGGTTAAATCGATTCGCCAGTGAACCACAATATTTGGTATGTCTATTAACCTGCAAAGTCGCCACTGCAAAGATCGAGCAAGATCTCCTCAATACGAAAGCTATATCGGGAAGAAAGCATACGAAACCTTCCGTGTGCAGCGACTGGAGTCATCACCGCCACAAGCCAAGTTCCACGACACCATCAGCAAGGCAAAACTTCAGAAGTTTAGCGTGCTCAACAAAAAGGTGCGAGTCCAGACAAGAACGGCGAAAGAGATTATCCTGAAAGCTGATCAAGCGTTGTTTGCTCAAATGATCATCATCGCAGAAAACAGGAAGCTCCAAAAGAGGGAGGTTCTTCGTCATCCACTAGGACCCCTTCCATGGTCGTTATCCACAGCAGATGGGTTATTGAGGAAAACAAACAAAGCATCCCTGGCGACAAAACTACAGAAGAATGTGCCAGCAGTAGATGCGATCCAACAGCCATCAGCATGTATAATTGACGGTATGGCCCTCGTACAAAAACTGAAAGGGGATAGCAAGACGTTTGCCGAGGTCGCTTTTTCTCTGATGGGTATGGTGCTGCATGAAGGATCGCCTTCGAAGAGAATAGATGTTGTCTTCGATGTGTACAAGGAAATCTCCATCGAAAACACAGAAAGAGAAAAGAGAGGCTCTGAATTAGGAAACGAGTTCAGAAACATTCAACCGGAACATAAAGTACAGCAATGAAGAAAATTCCTCCTCAACCCCAAAAATAAGAAAGCCTTTACAGCATTCGTAGCAAAGGAGTGGATAAGAGACAAGTACATGGAAAAGCTGACAGACAAGACACTCATTGTTACATGTAAATATAAGTGCTACCGGATTTCCTCATGAACTGCCGAGACGGCTGAAGAACTCACCTCAACCCACGAAGAAGCCGACACCAGGCTTATGCTCCATGCAGCTCATGCAGCCAGGTCTGGCTATGAGTCAGTGATCGTGGCATCAGACATATTCATACTATGCCTGGCATTCAATAACTTTATTCCCATATCCATGTACTTTAAGTGTGGAACACGGACACGAACCAGATATGTCAGCATCTCTAGTGTAGTGCAGGCAGTGGGACTAGAACTTTGCAAATACAAATGAAAAATCTAAGATCGCAAGATTTTGTTCTGTCCAGTATTATGAGAGCGAAGTGATGAAAATGTGTATGAACTGCGACCTTGAGATAATTTTAATTTTGTAAACGGTCAATTATAACGGTAGTTATTTCATATTCAATGCGCAGAATTTGTTCTGTAAATTGCGTAAATCCCGCCGTCTTCCTCGAATAAAAAACGTGGTTGAGAATATACTCAATCAGATCAGTGTGCCTGCTCCAGCACCCATTCAAATGCAGCCGATATTCCTCCCAAGTTAGCGATATCCACCATGTGTACCTGGCAACATTAAAAACGTAATCATTATCCTACGCGCCGCGTTGGTTCATTAACAAGGGTACGTCTGTTAAATTCTCAAGACACGCTTTACTATTCCGTGTTCAGCCGTTATCCGCTCTCTCTCTCTCTCTCTCTCTCTCTCTCTTTCTCTCTCTCTCTCCCTTGCTTTCGCTCACTCTCTCTGTGTGTTGTGTGTGTGTGTCGTGAGTGTGGTGTTTGCTGTGGATGTGTGTGTGCGTGGTGCGTGCGTGTCTGTGTGCGTGTCCGTGTGTGCGCGCGTGTATGTTGACGTGCGCGTGCTTCAAAATCTGGATGCGTGCGTGTCTGTGTGCATGCGTGGCTTGCCAAATGCTTACACCGCCTTTACGATTACACCAGCGTGTAGTACATGGACACGGAGCGCTTCCGAGGTTAGGCTGAAGAAATTTGAACTCATGGCCTTCGAGTTTTCCATCGCGGAAATCGGATATCCAACAATCACAGAACGTGTCTAGCCAAGCACTAATCATAAATAACAATTATCATAAAGTAGCTGACACGCAAAACTTGACAATGGTATACTCATGCGTATTGATCCCTATATATGACGGCTGCTCATATGCAGGCAGGTAATACGCTACGCATGTAAACATAATACAGCCGAGCAGGCGATCACCGCCGAGAATCTCGGCAAGAAGAAATAAACAACTACAAATATCCCAAAACGAATTTGTCTCTAATAGCGCTCACGCCAGCGGGCAACTAGGAATGCGTAGGAAAACTTGAGAAATCTTACAAACGTATAACACAATAGTCACGGCAACTAATCGAGCATATAGTCTCTGCAATAATTATGCAACAATTCTATATGCAATCCAACTTAATAGATGAATGAATATCTAAATCAAGATAAGTATGTCACAAATTTACAATCTCAAAAGGGGCGTAACGATTCTCTTGATGTACGATGATGATTTAATTCTTTATATATTACATTGAGTGGGGCCCGACGGGTTATTTCAGCCACCCGTGAGCGCTATACCTTCGTGCGACCGCGCGTATATTCTCACCTGCTTACGTGAATGCGTCTGACTCATCTCACTTTTAGCTCTCTCTATCTCTCTCTCTCTTCACTCTCACGCATCATATCACTCTCATCACTCTCTCTCATTACTACTCCATTATCTCCATGACGTCAAGTATCGATTTCAGCTTTAGGTTTTCCACTGATATGACCAACACCTATTGTTCCTATAGTCTACTATTAGGTAGCATAATATCATTAGTCTAACAGAAACGATGACTGTGGAAAAGGCACGGCGCCAGGCGGAGGCCTGGAAGCTCGGGCTTCAACATTATTTCCGGATTTAAAAAAAAAGAAGGAATAAAACAGTTGCAATGTACTTTTTACTGTGTTTAAAATTTCATTTTGAAACTCGCCAGCGTACACCATTTTCGATGTAGCATTTAAAAAAATTTCGGGGGAGACCGCCTGTACCCCCACCTGGGGATGGAAAAAAAACCTCACACACTCTCCCCATTACCAACGCTTCGCGCCTTCGTGGCTTCAACATTAGTCAATCCCTGGCGGCGGCGGCCCTGGGAAACACGGCAGTGCAAAAACAAGCCATTTTCTTTCTGCTACAGCTCGACTAGCAACGCACTAATATAACACTGGGCGTTCGCGCACTCATTACCGACGCCGTTCATGCGGATCAAATACCAGATAGAGTGACTGACTACAAACAGAAAAAGACCGTCTCGTTACGGAGTGCAGCCGTACTGAATATATATTGTTAATTGTTTTATACCTAGAGATTTTCGTTTTTCGGGGTCGTAACGTGCTTTAATGTTATAAAATTCATTCTCTCACATTTTTGGAAGGGGAAAAAGATGAACACATTTTGGCTCAAACTCAAAGGAGATTTAAAGTAATCGATTAGGTATATATTCTATAGTCTTCCTCTTTCTCCATATATATATATATATTTACTTGAAATGTCTACGAGGAAGTATGTATCTACCGTTAGAAACGCACGGCCTAATCGGAGGACTTACGATAGTTAGTCATTATCATGATTATAGCGCTTCTATACTACTCTAAAAAGCTATATATATTGTTTAGATATATTACAACCATCTGTGTTCATAGTAATAATTATTTCATATTATTTATACTAATTATTCTCCTATAATTAGTTCGTGCTATTTTTGGATACACTCAAATACTCTCGGTTGTCTCAAGAATTAAAGTAAACATTTAGTGCAACACTCTATTTGTTATGTCCAACTTGGTGTCAAAGTACCATAAGTAAGCGGACTGAAACTTATCACTATATAATATGTAGAACAATGCTTGCCGCACTTTTGCACGGGTATTGCTCTAATAAAGAGTAAAAGTTTATTGATAAATGAATCGAATCAATCTAGTTTTATTTATAGATGAGATAGATCTCTATGCTCAAGCCTAACTATTTCATGACATTCCCAGGCCCTAATTATGTGACAACACAAATTTTGAATTTTTATGTAAAAATGGTATTTTGTATAATATTTCTCAAATACCACAGAGTATGACCGCAAAACTCTCGCCACAAGTTAAGCACAATATGCATCAAAATCGCGCGATAGAATTTTTCTTTACGTTTTATATTTACCGAATTTTTTTAACTGCCTAAAATTTGAGGCGTATGTTCGGATTGAAATTTTATGCAAAACAACCATAACTTACAAAAGACGGCACTTAATAACAAACCCTGATGCGCGTGTTACCATTAAAACGAGTGTAAAATCAAATTATTTCATGTTGTAATAACAGAGAAATATTCATTTATACATCGACTACTGTGGCAAAAATTGAAACCAGCGTTTCTACTTTTCACAATGATCGACCGCCTGTGTGCAAAATTGGTGAACGTATCTAAAACATTTGCTGTTAGTACTTAATGCGACATATCCATGATTAACTGAAACCAATAAATTGGTAAAATGTTTTGTGCACCACGAGAAATTTTGAGAAATTACGAGTTCACCGTTGTCCACTTCGGATGTTGTGTGCTTATAAATGTCATGTAAATAGGATTTGACATTACGAGAAATTAGGCGCTACGTGTCGGTGTTAGGTTTTAGAGGAAATTCTTTAGCCCGCGGTATTGCTTTATGTTCGTCGGTGAGTTGGGTGTGTTGTATACAGATCTCATTTCACGCTTCGTTTGAATCATACACCAATGCATCTTTTCAGGAGGTATTTTAGTAGAGAGTTTTTTGGTGGAGAAAGTGGTGTTGTGTTGGGCGTAGGCTCAAGGCAAACTATACCTAATGATAGCAATGGATGAACATAACAAACTATCATTTTTTCTCATTAGTGCGTAAAATTTGTTTAGTGCATTTCACACTAAAGAAAATTATTTTGTAATCTTAAGCGGTGCTATTGTATCCTGCTCTTACTCAGCCACGCGATATGACAAGCGCGTGGGATCGAATATAGACACGGCAACTGGGGGCGTCTGGAGGGCCAACGACAATGGTCGTTTTTCAATCAACATAAATATTTTGGTAAATTCGTTTCTGTGAATACTTTAGCTAGGCATTTATGTTATTAAGTAGCGTATTGTGTATTAAGTAGTGTTATTAAGTAGCGTTTATTACGTAGTGTATTGTGAAAATAAGTAAAATAAAGTACCTTTATTGTAATCTTATGTTACGAAATCTTGTAGAGATTTTTGATTTTAGACGTTGAAGCACGCCCGTATACTGAAAGTAAACCATGCAGATTTGCTAGCATTGATTGTAGAGTCATATCTGTTCAAATTAGATTTGAACAAGTATTTATGTAAACGCGAAAACGCGTATACACAGCTTTATATATTATTTACACACATACATTAACATACAGTCATTGTACACTGATTTGGTGCCGGAAAATAGTTAATTACTGTCATTTCATTGTGTTGTGGCACACCTAACACTATCAGTAGAAAAATATCTTAACGCTGCTGGTAGCATTTCACGCTAACACTAAACTTACCCGTACCGCGAGACAATTGATTTCTGCGTTTTGGGGAGTAATTTCATAGAGTTATGTATTGGCCACTGAAAACATGCCGCATCTGAATTTTTGGCACCCCCATTTGCAAAGGGCGCTAGATCATTCATCTCAACATTGAAGTCGATTACGACCATCTCCTTATACGGGGCACGCAACAGTAGTCTTGCACCAATTCATCGCCCTTGAACTATTTCGCCTGTGGATAAGCCCTGCTTTTGAATTTTTATGTGTGGGAAAATTTGGCATTAGCGTACACTAGTTTGCATTATGCAAGTAAGTTAGATGCCTCGCGGATTGCTGGAATGCATGATAAGTAATTTTCATTTTTAAAAAGCACAAGTAAGAAATCACATAGTAAGATTGGTATTGTCGTGTAAAATGTCATTCTGTCGTGCGGCGTAAACATTGTGAGCGGTCCGCCGTTTAAAACGGGATGCGAGTTAATGCTAGAAATTCTTGAAAACAATCTGGAAAAAGTTTCCAGTGAGATTAGACATTGAGTCTGTTGCCAATTGGCAAGAATAAAGTGTATGTCGCGTATACGCCGAAACTTAATTTCTGTCCAGTGCTTATTTAGGCCTGCTGCCTATAGATATCCTGTACTGTTGCATAACATGTTAAGCGTCCTGCCAAGGAAAGCAAGCCGTTCTGCACAAGATCTCGAGCAATTGTGTTTAATGTCACTGAAAATAAGCGCTACAGTTCTTCTAGCATAGCCATTACAGACACGCACGCACACACATATATATATAAATATATATATATATAAATATATTCAAATAACATATAAACATGTATTTAAGTAAATCTGCAAATACGTATACACAAGTAAATGGTATTTATACATATACATTAACATCGCATCATTGTACACTCTGTTGGTGCCAGACCATAGATAATTACCATCGGTTCATTCGATTGTGGCACTCCTAACACTAACAGTAGTAAAATATCTTAACACTGTTGGTTGTAATTCATCCTACCCCTAACGCTAACTCCAAACTTAGCCATAATCTTTTAGGAGTTCATTCCAAAGCTTTATATCATGGCCGACGGAGTCATTCTGTATTTGAAATATTGTACCCGCATTAAGCAATGGCTCTAGATTATTCATCTACAATTCCAGGTCGGTCTAGATCACGACCGCTCCTTAAACGGGGCACGCAACAGTAGTTTTGCGCCAATTGCTGTGTAGCGACCAATATTACATTCAGGTTGTATTATCAATGGTGGACATTCAGCGGGACATGTTTCTGCAACTATGCGCGCACGAGAAGTATTGTAGCGCGAGCAATAACATTCGTCAACATCCATAGAGAAATATCAGAGCGTCTCTTATTTATGTGACGGACATTGTATGATGGGTCGATACTGCATGTCGGAGCATGATTAAGAATCAGGACAAAGCATATTCGGACTATCGAACACTGCTACCTATGAGAGTGACGACGACGCACGCCCGCCGGGGACGCATGAGCGCGATAAAAGAGCGGGAAGAGAGGAATAAATAGGGCTTTGGCGCGCATCGTAAGGGCACTCTTTTCCTGATCACACCAACGCTCTGGTGTGGTCTAAGTTCTGCCTGTCACAAGTTTATCAGTTGCAATAAACACACGTCTTGTCCCTTTAATTCTGGTCTGCGCCTTTGGCCATTCGTTCCTGGTTACTCTCCTACCTTTTTTCCTCACACTTGTGTAGCGTCACGCTATATAAACGCTACATTTTGGTACATTTTGGTGCGTAGGTGTGCAGAACATCTCAATAGTACTCGTGACAGGTCCTTCGTATTGTTCTTGCAGGCGCCTGTGGGTCTGTCTCTATATCGCACGATTTACGCTGTCACTTACGATTTACGCTTACACTCTTACGATGGAGGAAGACAAATTCATTCAACCGCAGCAGGGAGTCGTTTTTGTCCCGAGAGCGCGTGTTTCAGTAACGCAGAGTTCATGGGCTCAGACGTTTTACATCAATTTTACGTCAGTTGAAACGTATTTAGGTGTACTAAAAGACCAGATGCATGTTTTACAGACGATGCCGCTACCGGGCATGGATGATTTTGAACCTAGAGAGAAGAAACAGAAAGTACGCGTTTCTTCGTATGGGCACGCAAGAGAGTAATCTTGCTAAGAGCGCTACAGCTGCTTGGCGTTCGTCCGATAGTATGTTCATTATGTACCGAACACAGCTAGGTTAGTTTGAAACCCGATTGCATGCGCTGTACGACCAATTACATGATTTACAGTCAATCTGCTCGTCCCGAGAAAAACGCGGAATATTTAACGCTGTTGGAAAGCTTTCGTCCGTTCTTTTCGGAACAGCTCAGGAAAGCGAAGTTCAGGACTTACAGGATCAATTAACGGCGATGACAATGTCTTATTCACGTATACAACAGGTTATCGATTAATCCATGACCGTGTTAAATTATACTAAGGTACACACCGAGAAGAATACTCACGTTATGCGACAGATCATAAGTGACACACCGGCGATGCAATAATTGTACGTATGCGTGGCGTTGCGCAGTCGCGATACGCGCGTTATTAGGTTTTCACGGGTCTTATGTGCAGATGCGTCTATGATCGCATTTATTTCTGTAGCGATATGTATATTCCAGTAGACTTTGGACTGCCAGCGTAACAGTAACGCGCACATAATCACGACTTCTATCTTGTCTATAAGCTTATAAGCGTTGACGTTGTGCATCTTGACATAATGGCATAATGGCATAATGGCATAATGGCATGGCATGGCATGGCATGGCATGGCATAGCATAATGGCATGGCATTAATGGCATTAATGGCATGGCATGACATGGCATTAATGGCATGGCATAATGGCATGGCATGGCATGGCATGGCATGGCATGGCATGGCATAATGGCATGGAATTAATGGCATGGCATGCTGGCCCTGTCACACATTGACGATTTAGCCAGCGTATGCCGACGTATGAAAAATTTGGCGAATACGCTGGCGTACGTCAAATAAGTTATGGGTAAGTTTTGTATAAGTTAAGAGCACGCTGAAGCACGCTGAAGCACGCTGGTAATCGTCGTAGTACGGCGAGGTCGTCGAAAAATTTTAAGCATGCTCAAAATTTTCCGACGTATGCCAGCGTATGCCCGCCCATACGTCCCGCATACGCGGGCCATAAGTTGTAGGTAAGTTATGCGATCGTTGACACACGCTCACACACTTTACTTGTAAGTTACTCATAAGTCGAAATACGTCGAGATAATGTCTAGCGTACCCAAAACTTATTTCTAACCTATGAGTAACGTGCTTTGAATTTATGTGTAACTTATCTCCAACGCATATTGACGTATGTAGACGTATTTGACGTGTTCCGGACGACCATAGAACTTACTAAACGTGTTTCTAACTCACACCTACCGTATAATGGCGTATTGGCAGCGTTTAGGTAAATTGGTATATAAAAATGGTATTGGCATGTTAATACTGTGACAATCAAAGGGACATTCATTGGAACAATTGGACATTCAGCGGGACATACTTATGCAACTATGCGCGTGCGAGAAGTAATATAGCGCGAGCAATAACATTCGTAAACATCCATAGAGAAAAATATCTGCTGCAACGAGAACAAGCTATACAGCCAGTCACAGCAGTCGGTTCAAGAGCTTCATGCAGCAGCATTAAAACGCTGGATGACAATGTTCGTGCTTTAGACTCCTCTCTTGCTTGATGAAGCATGTTCGTTGCACTCAATCATCTGAGCGTGATCATTGCTTTCGACGCGTGCCATCTTCTAACGATCTTTTTAAGTTTACCTTCTTTGTTTCTGTCATTCCGTATTGGAATTCTCTTCATTCGTCTTCAGTAAATTGCAAATTTGCGGCTTTTTCCACTGAGATCCGCAGTGTTAAAGACTATTACTTACGAGCTTACGAGGTAGAATGGTTGGGAATAAGGAAAATAGCATGTACGTTCTTGCGTGACCAACCTGTGAATTAAAAAATCAAAGAAAAACGTTTAAAGCCCTGTTGAAACGCTCAGTGAATTTTGCACGAATAAAAGAAATGCGGTAAATTAGAAATTCCATAGTTCACAAATTGAGTTGTTGAGAAAATATGTAAGGCGAGTGTAAAAGATTGATGTGTTAATATATGTAGGAGTGAAGACTGTGTGAATATTAAAGATTGAAACCTATTTCCTGATTGTTGAATCACGTGCCTATTTAAAGAAATTGTTTATATACAAATGCATCCAATAAAAATTCTTTAGAGAAGGGAGATGCATTCAGCCGGTGACGTCTGTTTTTTATTATAAAACAACATGTTCAACTTTAAAAGTGCAAAACGTATTGCGTCTTATTGTTATTAAAAACCCACGATTGATTTTTACTAGTATTTTATAGTTATAGTTTATACTTGACGTGATGCGGCCATGATGCCGAGGCGCGCCGAGGATTGACACTTTGTGTCTTCCAATCACAGTCTACACCGCACCAGTCTTTTATATTTTTAAAGGTGGGGACCCATTGGTCCACCAAATCGCCGATCTCAGGAACTAGGGCATTCTGCTATGTTAGAACGGTTTCCTATGATAGAGTTTGCCACAAATACGAAAATAACACGCTGTTTAGCGCACTGCGCTACGTCCTTCTGTTGCATTTTCGCATCTCAGTAATCAAAATAAGCCCCGCCTTCTTCGCTAATGGACATGAATGGGGCGTCACCGACGTAACCAGTTACTGTACCGACTGTCTTTTGCCAGCCTGTTTACTTTTCGTAAATAATGAAATGCCCACCAACCAAGCAATGGCAAACCAAGCTTCCGGAGAGAGAAGAGTTGAAGTATAGTTCTACCTGTGATGACCCAGAAGTGAAGAGAGTTTAGACATTGTATTTACAAGCAGAAGAAAAGCTTGCTATTTTCCCGTTGGAACGATTGGAATATTTTTCAGACTGAAATCGAGCAAAAAGAGCTGTTGCGGTGTGTCTAAGCCTGAAAGGCAAACTCTGAAAACAAACAATGAAGCAAATCGGTAGTGAACCTCACCGAACCGAAAACAAGACGTCAGCGTATCAACCAGTGAAAGTTGAGCAGATACACAAAACTGAGCTTGACATTGTTAGGGGCGTACAACTTGAGGCCTTTCCAGATGAGATGAAGATTCTTCACACTCTCGAGGTGAACAGAAGTGCAACTGGCAGAAAAGCTGCCAGGGAGCGTAATCAGACACTTAAGAGAGCATCATCAGTGTACCGACTAGAACCATTTCTTGATAATGATGGCGAGTTGGCGGTCGCATCAGGAGAGCGGATCTTTGCTATGGTGTCAAATATCCTGTGATTTTACCTGCAAAGCATCACATAGCACAACTGATAATTCGTCATTGTCACGAGCGAGTGGAACACCAAGGGCGTGGTATGACCACAAACAAACTACGAGCAAACGGGTTTTGGATCGTTGGGTGCTCCTCTGCGGTCTTTCGGCTTATTTCGAGATGTGTCACATGTCGAAGATTGCGAAGTCGTGTGCAAGAACAAAAAATGGCTGATTTGTCTCAAGAGGCAGTTTAGATCGAACAGAGGTACGAATTTGTAGGAGCGCAGCGTGAGTTGAAAGAAGCTTTTGACAGTGTAGATCAGGAACGTGTTCGTTAGTTTCTGTTGAAAGAAGGATGCGACTATTTCGAGTCAAAATGAATGTACCTGCTGCTAGCGCGGCAGATACGGACAGTGCGCAGTGTGCTCGTAACTCTGTTGCATAACTCTGGGTGCCAGCTTGCGATGAATCTCTCAGAACACTTATGTGCGAAGCTGCGCGCAATAGTGAAACAGTCGACCAATCACTGTTGAAACACTGAACATCCAACGTCATTAGAGCCATTGACGCCGAATCATTTATTGACGATGAAGTCAAAAATTATTCTGCCACCTCTGGAGAGTTCCAAACGCACAGATCTGTACTCCTTCCCGGTAACGATGGCTGCCGAGTGCAGACGTGCGCAATTTGTTTGGACCCGATGGAGGGCAGAGTTTCTTCAGAACCTTCCACAAAGAGAAAAGTGACAAGACAACGATTGCCTCTATTTGATTTATATTGGTCTGGTGGAACCAGATATACACAACACATGGGGATAGCGGACTTGTTAGTTCCACTGCCTTATGGGCGTTTGCAGGTGGCCGTTGCTGTTAGTGTGCAGCCTGCTATGCCATATTTGTTTACGTTTTCATTCATGGCCTATTATACTTGCTTTTCTCTAGTCATTGACCATGCATGGGTAAAATGCTGTGCCATAGTTGCGTTGTTGGGGCATGTTCAGACCGCAACAAGCGGTTTAAGTTTTCGTCTATTAGGAAAGAATCCCGAGTGGAGACGTGCTGCCCTGCCATAAACAGCGATTGACAAAGTCATTTAATCCTGATACAGCAACAAATTTGTTCGAGGCATTTTGAAGAAAGCTGCTTTAGTCAGGTACGGCCGTGTATTTCTTGCGTTTTTTTCTTGGTAATTAATCCCTTATGAATTAATAATAATCATCTCTTAGGAATAATAATAATCTAGAAAGAATAGAAAACCCTATATCGTATGTAGCTGCCTACTGGCCATTCTACGCTAATTATTCTTTGTAACTTAATATTTAGACACCTGCCCTAATAATTAATATCATATATATGTCTAACCATCTTGTAATAATATCGCGGAAAGTAGGAAAACTAAATGCACTCTGACTAACTAATTTTATAACTAAAAATATGTTATTCGTGTGATATTTTAATTTAAAATTTTGGTTTGGTTCTGTACCAGACATATCGTATTCCACTTTATGTTTTATGTACAAACGTGTATAACACTGGTATATATGTATTATATATCTGTCTAACAGCATACGCTAGCCAATAATTATTAATAATTTTTCAGGTCTCACAGGGAGAAGGATTTTAAACGTAGGAAGCATACCTACGCGAATACTATGCCACATCGAACTGTTGAGACAGCGAAGCCAGTTGCCGCTCGGAAGGCACCTGCTACGTAGGATAGCTTGATATGCTAATAGTGCATGCGCATATTTTTACGTAATGTGTAACGTCTGTGGGACGTTCCGCACGTAACGAAAATAACACACACGCAAAGTCCTCAAGGCGTTCCGACAGAACGGTTTATTTGGTCGCAGACAGCGCATAATATTGCTGGACTTCACATCGCAAACGTTCGTAATGTTTGTGAAAACTGCAACACAATTCATATAAATTAAGTGTCATACGAATACGAACACTCGACACCAACCAAATCTGGCGTCACAGAAAGACAAGCCACAAAGTCTATATACCATCGCAATACATCGTCACGCATTATTAACGTACACACAGTTCACCAAAGTATTTCATAACACACAATGCCATATATATATATATATATATATATATATATATATATATATATATATACATCATTGGGTTGTGTGATATCTCAAATCATTTGCTCATGTTTCGTAAACCCGCACATCGCAATGGCGACTCGGGAACAAAGAGAAATCCCACTCTCACAAACATGAAACATTGTTCACGTCATTTCACACACGCCGGCTTCAGCGTCTCAGTCGCTAACCACCACCAAGCGCCATCGAACGGTAGACCACACACTTCACGTGAACGTCATATTGAGGTACAGTACAGACACTCATGTTATATTGCACATAAGCGATAAATGGGCGCTCCCCGATAAGCGGGAAACACGGCTACAGCACCTATCGCTTACATCATCAAGACACCAGTAAGAAAGAGAGGTATCTTTACATGGCTCCTCAAAATTAAAACTATTAATTTTCTTTATACTCTCACCACGACTCAAACTATTAATATATGTAATCAAAAAAGGCTAATTGCAATCTGCAATCACATGATACATACATAGTATTAGACAAAGTTATTAGGTACCTCTAGATTCAGGTATATAACAGTTCAGACATAGCCCAACAACCCCCATGGCTCCTCATGATATCACTAGGGGAATCCATCATTCTCAAGAAGCAAGACCACTTTCTATATAGGCCGCTCTATGTATCGCACTGGATATGTACGTCGTCCCCTGGAGTCCAATGCGGCGCTCAACGCGAGCTTCACCTTGCGCACAGGCTGATCTTCATCTGGGTAAGTCTCCACGACTCTCGCAGTTTCCCACTGATTTACGAGGCCAAGTTGTCACACACTGATCAGCACCAAATCACCAACAGACATGTCACGTTTTGAACTCACCCACTTTTGTCTTTGTTGAAGAAACTCTGCCCTCCATCGGGTCCAAAACAAATTGGCCAAGTACTGCACTCGGCGCCATCGGCGCAATAACCCAGGTTCGAACCCTGGTCACGGCACCATTGTAACGTTTCGTTTATACTCATAGCGCCTTCGTACTCGTGTGTGTTATCCGTGATCGTACGTTCGTGACTACGTATATTATTTAGAGGTATCGCGGCTCACGTTATCTACAAATTCTCCAACACACGTTTACGTATACCAGGTATGAACATGTTTAATGTACAGAGTACTATAACAAAATGTGTACAGAAAGGTACGCGAAATACAAGGCATAACTTACATAGTGAGTTGCAGTGGTCAGCGATGAAAACTCAAATAACGGTGTAATTAACGTTGTCGTCGGCTGTGCAAATACTGCGAGAGAGATTGAGCCCCCTTATTTCCCAAACCGCGTTTCTTATAGTGACGCTGTTTCTATTGTTCTAGCTCACTGTTTTCTATGCGTTGATGCCCAGCCCGGTCAAGGCATGCAATAATTCGAGCCGCTGCTATTGGGCCGTGGTACGCGCTATCAATCTCTGTTCACGCGTGTCGTGGCACGCGTTTCCTATTGCGCCACTGGCGGGGTCGCGGTTACGCGCTCTTTATGACCCCCCCAATTACGTGCCGCGTCAGGTCAAGCCACTACGCTCGTGTTCCTAGGCTAACGAGCCCGTC